>NC_056737.1:251815189-251840189 GCF_019279795.1 Protopterus annectens
AACATTATCAACAGAAAAGGGATGTAGCAATGGGATTCACCATGGCTCCATAATTTGCCCAACAGTTTATAATTTATGGTTAATCGGGAAAGTTTATTCATGTATCAGTCCTGTTACAAAGCCTCATCACAATTTATTTTTAATATATGGATGGCTTATTTTTGGTGTGGGAGGGAAGTGTCATATATATATATATATATATATATATATATATATAGAGAGAGAGAGAGAGAGATACACACACACACACACACACACACACACACACACACACACACACACACACACACACACACACACACACACACACACACACACACATATATATATAGATATATATATATATATATATATATATATATATATATATATATATATACGCATATGTTTCTTCCTGTGCATTAGCTGACCATCAAGTTTCATCCCATCAGCCAAGCCTATTTGCTTGCCCTTCATGAGTGTGTCTCCATGGTGGGGGAGGATTCCATCATATAGACAGCCTCAGTGGTGGCTTGTGCCTTCACCAGCATCAGTGCCATGAGTGCATATTTATTATTGGCTCCACCCCTTTCTCTAGGTCAAAGAAAAGCAACCCATGTAAACAAGTTATACCCCTCCCCCTTGCAGTGTACATTTTCTGTACCTGCAATGAGGGCTACTGCATTCACCTTTTGGTGACTGAGTACCTGTCTGTGGACCATGCTTTGCATCTCCACCCTTCCTCGAAGAGAGTGTGGTATTGCTGGTCTTTCTCTTCCCCCTCTACTCCAAGGATAGGTACACTGTTCCTTTCTTGACCAGCTCCAACACTTGTCCAAGCTACTAATTTAACTCAGTTTGCCTAGACCAGTGTCTCTTTTTTTCCTGTTTCAACAAATAAATTAGTGTTTATCTAGACTAGGAAAAATGTTGTCAGGGCACCAGAGAAATGTTCCTGCTCTTTCTCGAGAAGTACCATGGGATCTTTTACATCCATCAGCGCTACCACTGACTCAGCCAGATGGAGCCTTAGTTTAACATCTCATCAAAAAGATGGCACACTTAGGAGTGCAGCACTGCAATGTGAGCAATGATAAATACATAGAATCTCCTGAGTGGGAATACAAACTACTGGTTTCTGATCTTCCAGCACCAACGGCAAGCACACTACCTGTTGAACCACTGACACCATAAAATGCCTGTTTAGATACTTAGAACGCAAATTTGGAGCAAGCAAAGCGTGGTATGTGCTTTTGTATAAATGAAACATTTAGCATAGTTGTTAATAGCAACAGTGCTCACCTTTTATTATATTAAATAAAATTAACATACTTGACATGCTATATTTCTAAGGTGATGTCTTCTGATAAGAGGTTATCAAGGATAAGACCTGTTAAGAAGCTTATTTTTTCATAGGAATTATAAAAAGAGATTGTTGCTACACAGGTCCAAGCATTCAGAACAAGTTGATTGTCTGTGCATGACCACAACAGATATGAGATAGAGGGGGAAAATGACAGTGATTGTTATGCAAGTGATTTGGAGGTGGTATGAACATCACTAATTTACTATTAAAGTCATTGTTAAGAAAAAATAGTAAATATTGCAGGAGAATAATGTGGTCAAAATCTTACTGAATGCTCCAAGATTTGTGAGTAAATGAGGCAGTAATTTGAAAGACTTTCTTAAGAAGAAGAGCAAGGTCGCTGTTGTCCCCCATTCTTGAGGGAGCACAGGTACCTTTCCATGCGACTTACATTCATAATGCTACTACATATGCAGTAGTCCATATCCAACATTTCCTTATTTATGGAAACATTTGGTTTTAGACAGCACTCAAACTGAAATACATTTTGAATAAACAACCAAGATCCGAATGAAGCACAACTCCTGGAACAGTTTGAAGTAAACAGTTTTAATTGGAATAGTTTGTAATAGGAATGGAGGCATCAGAAGAAAAAGAGGCAAAAGAGTAGATGCAATGGAGGAATTTAGAAGGAAACAAACACAACAGATTTATTTTGTATCCACATACAACATTAAAACCAAGGAAATAATTCAGATGTTAGATCATTACCGGAAATGTTTATTAAATGACAAATTTATAGCGGATATTCTACCAAGACATTTTTCGAGTACATTTGTCAGAGGTAGAAGTATAAGGGACATATTGGTTAGTGGATTATTTGTTATACCAGATTGTTCAGTAATTAAATGGCCGGTTCAAACAGGTACATTTAAATGTGGAAGATGCCTGGTTTGTCCGCAGATTGTTAATTGTTTTAAATGTATTAATGACATTCCCTTTACACGTAAAGATAAATTTTCATGTGAATCTAATGGGGTGGTCTATATTTTAAGCTGCCCCTGTAATATGCTCTACATGAGAGAGACAAATGATTAAGGTTTATGGAACACATTAGGGACATTAAAAATGGTAAGAAAGAAAAAACTATTGCTGCTTACTTTATGGAAACACATAACAGTGATTATTCATTGTTAAAAGGAAGTATTTTGGAACAAATTATATAGTTTTATGGAGATGAAAATGTTTTAAAAGAAAAACTTTTATATAAGGAAAGTATTTATATTTTGAAATTTAATACATTGGTCCCTAAGGGAATTAATGGTGAGTTGAATTGGAGAAGTTTGCTTTAAGGGGTAATTAGATTAATTGATTTTATTGTTTAATTGATGTAGAATGTGTATATAAGTAGGATTTTTTAATTGATTTGTATTCCATGAAGGTGTTTGGCACCGAGGCGCTAGAATTAAAACTGTTTACTTCAAACTGTTCCAGGAGTTGTGCTTCATTGGTTGTTTATTCCTAAGTGCATTTTTGTGCTTGTGAAATACATTTGGAGTTGTTTATCTAGCCATATGTAGTTGACCTGAAGCTTTTTATGTGGCTAAGACCAACATTAAATTATTGCAGTTCATTTATGAAAATACATGATTAAGAGAAAACTGGTCATTAAAAGCATTATAAATGTTCTATGGCTTGTGCAAATTAAGAATTTTTTGTTCTTTGTAACTGAAAATATCAGATAAATGCCAGGTGATCCAGAAAATAAATCAGAAAAAAATGGCACTGTATTGGCAGCTAACTTTAAATGTTGCTTACTGTCCCATGATCAATAATTATTACTAGTGTTTTGAAGGGAAAGCTGCTAGAGTACTCTGAGCATCCATTACCATCATGATTATCTATTTTAAATATTTATTTTTTATATTTGATAGTTTGTTTTTAAATATTCTTACCTTCATTTATTTAACTTACTAATGGGTTTGCATGTGCTTTTCGCATCTATATCAGAAGATTGAATTCTAAAAATAGCAAACGCTCTGTTATCAAACTTAAAAACATGAAATTTTAAAATGTCAAAGGAACAGATCAGTGAATTTTTTCCCAAAAAAAAAAAAAAAACAATGTACAGGCAAAATAAAGTGGGGGCTTCCACACACCCCCGATATGGGGGCTGTGTCCCCACACCCCCCCAACTTAAATATTTAAACATACCAATTATGAGATCGCACCACAGTGGAGAAAACAGGAAAGTCCAGAGAACGGCCCATCGATTGTTTTCCCTGGGAAAAAAATTTGATGTTCCGTGCCTTCATCATTTTCAGGTTTCGCGTTTTAAAGTCCCATATAAGAGCGTCAGCTAATTTGAGCATTCGCTCTTCTGATAGGAACCCATGCTTTTCATGAAGCTTCCATTTACATTAATAGTTAGATTGGCATTTCTTCATTTCTTGTTTTCATTTATGAAATGAGTAGGCATTTTCTACCAAAGCTACAGTTTTATAGCTGGCTGTTTAATCTCACCATTGTTCACCCCACTTCACATTTTTAAATAGCACTGTCAAGATTGTGTTTATTTTCTGAATTGTAATTTTGATCATCAGAAGAGGAAATTTACAAATGTGGGCATATATATACCAATACCAAGATTGTAGTGTGTTAAGAGTACCCCCACACACACTACTCCAGGGTGCAGCAGTCTCAGAGTTTGAACATATAAATAGCCACTGTGGTGGAGGTGCACCTCCACACTGGGGGTGCAGGAGGACGCCCAGGAGCAACACTTTAAAGGTATAACAGCAGGTTTCACACTTTGCCATTTAGAAAATGTATACTTCAATTTTCTGTGTGCTGGAACTCACATTACTTGGTCTCACACTTCTAATACAGATCTCTCAGTGTGTTCTCACTCCCCATTATAGCATCCCTAGGAAAATCTGCTACCCCCTCCAAACCCCCACCCCTTGCCCACTAACATAAAAAAAATCTCTATTTATCATGGATGTTTAGATTTCTTTCTCCTGCTACATAATTAAACTCCACTGCTTTGTCTGCTGGTTACAGAGAACTCAGAATGGTCTGTGAGAATCATACTGTCGGGGTTTTATTCCCTTAACACATACATTCCTCTGTGATACTTTTCCTCATTCCTATTTTTATAACATACAAGATTCTTTTGTTGTGTAACCCTAAAATAATTTTTGTATTAGATACAGTAAATGGCTCAAAATATCTACATCCAGCTGCAAAAGTTAACTCTTTATTAGTCATTGACATTGGTGGATTCCCTCCAGTACAAGTCTTTTGAGTGTGTACCTTTAACCCCTAGTGGGTGTGGCCTAAGCCTTTAAAAATGAAGTTATCACCTTACAATTCTAATAAATACTCATTGACAGAGGTCAAATATCAGTACAATTGTGTTTGCCATCATGTATGCTTCAAGATAAAATATTCTGATACCTTGTATGTAGCGTGGTTTTGGAATTATTAATGCAAGTATGAACAAGTAATATTTGACGCCTAGAGGAGCAGTAGGGGGTAACTGCAGATGCACCTGGAGGTGTCACTCGGATGTAAGGACTGGCCTCCTAGAAGATACCTCCAAACATTGTTAAGCACAAACACATTTCTTTATGAAAAATCCTGGACAGATAGCTCTAAGATCCTTCCAAAAGCTTGTCACTCTAAGACAGTCCCAAACCAAATGGAAATACTACGCCTCAGATAACCCACATGTTAAATATACAAATGAATCTAGTATACTCTTCAAATACAGCTATACTGGAGAACAATGTTATTTCTGTTGCACTGACAGGCATTCAAAATCCTTCAGCTAAAACAATGCTGCCCAAATCTTCTTATCCTGCAACACATGTAGGTCAGCCATGGCTCCCTGTTAGCAGCCACAGCATTTATCCAGGTCTACAACTAGTAGCATTAGCCTCCATCTATACTTCTCCTGACTTCTTGCATTGAATCATTTTAGATCAAACAAGGAGGATGCACTCTTGCCACTTCATATACCTTCACCTTCTATGCCCATATTTGCATGACACAAACATACCTTCTTGATTAATAGCTAGAATTGTTTATCTTCTGGCAAAGTTGCCAAAAAGTCAGAAGCAACAAAAAAGCTATTGTCCTCTCCAAACCATTAAATTAGACTGCATTGTTATTGTTTGACATTGTTATTATTTAACAAATGTTAAATAAATGTCTCCAAATGTATTTTATTTAACATTTGTTTATCAGGAAAGTCTGACTTGGAATAAGTCAATTTTCAGTGGAGGCCCAGGAAGAAATGCTCCATATGCATGTTTTTTAACGTGGGAGGAAACTGGAACACCTGGAGGAAAATCACACAAACACAGGTAGGACATACAGACTCTGCACATAAGGCAGCCTAGCTGAGAATTGAACCAAAGGACCTTTTGCTGTGAGGCAACAATGCTAATCACTGCACCACTATGCCATCCATTCCAAATTGGAAGACTTCACACAAGCAACCTGTCTATGTCTTGCAGGGTCAGTTCTGTGCAGACTCTCTTTCTAGGTCTGGGGCTCCTTAAAAGAACTACATTGTCTTTTGACAAAACTCACTGAATCCAGCTTCTCTTCTTGCATTCAACGAACCACAAATTATGCCTGTGACTGATCAGACTGGCCTCTTTATTTTGGTGGCCTAATGACCAAAGACTGTATTTCTTTGATATGTAAGATTTGATGCTTGGATCACCTGGATGCCTTTTGATTACTGTTTTGGTTTGTGCAAAGAAGTTGGTTTCACTTCCTTTCCTGTTTCATGTTTATACAGTGTCTTTGTATCATTTTTGTCTCTTTCAACACCTTTTTCAGCATATTGGTAATATGGCTCAGAGCCTCAGTAATTTCCTAGAGCTCTTTACTTGGATACTGCACTGCACTTTTCTTACGACTGAAGTTCTCTTTGGTTTTGCTAAAAAAAGTATCCAAACGAAACTGCAGCAGTCACTTATTCTAAAGGATTAAGTCAACCCTAGATGGAATATACGGTCTTGTTTGTTAGGTCTGGGATTCAGTTCTAATCTCCAGTCAGTGTGTTAGAACTTTGTATGTTCTCATATCTGCATGTGTTTCCTTCTTGTACTCTGCTTTTCACCCAAAACCATAGCAGCTGATTGGTTGATCAAAACAGTCCACACACAATCTTTACCACTGTGGCTCAGATTGTGGCTGAAAAGGGTCCACAACAGAGCAGTTTACAGACAAGTTAATACATTTTAAAGACCAGCTACAGCTTCATTCTGCCACCTTGCTAGCTCAGCACAACCCTCCCTCATGAAAAGGTTGGACGTATAAAGCTTACTCCAAGGTTTGATAACCTCTTGAGTTATAGGTATTTAGGGGCAAGCAGAGGACTCCTGGCTGGGTGTGTGGACTCCTGGCTGGGTGTGTGGAAACTTGCTCGGTGCCCAAAGAAAAGTAAATCCATTACATCATTTTCAATGAATCAGGCACTGACAAGGTAAACTTGAATGGTGCTCTAGCATACGAAATGTAACTGTGACTGCAATGAATATACCCATTAAGCAGAACACCCATCTCCTAGGTGGTAGAAGTCAGTAATAATGTTTAGTTTTACCACATGACTATCCCTTTTGTGACTGAAAACTTCAGTAGAAGATTACATAATCAAATCAGGCATGGAATCCCAGAACAATGTCATACCGATACCAGACAAGTCTATTCCATATTGCCTGTCCTGTTAAATTCTTTACTGTGTACGGAAATGTTGAAACTTTCACTGAAGTTCATTAATAAAGAGAACAGAAAACAACACTGAACAACAAACATAGAAATTAATGGATATGTGTCAACTTGAAGGCAGTTTCGGCAAACGCAAACAAATAGGTTCATAGGTAGGTACTAGGCTATCTGCCCGAGGGCATTTATAAGCCTAGCCAGAGTGTGTCGGCTTTCGCCGCCCCATTGAGTAATTAACTGATCCTGTGTCAAGCAGAGCCAATGAAGTGATCCCAGGGGTGTATTTTCTGTTACCCATCCACTCGTCAAGGTTTCTCTTGAAGAGTGTTAGAGGCTAAATCAAAAACAGTTTTCCAAAATTACCTCCGAAAATAAGAATTTTTTTTGCGGGAGCATCCCCTACACCCTGCACGTGGGGAAACACCCCCACACCCACTGGACTTATATATTATATATATATTTTATAGGATATATATATATATATATATATATATATTATATATATATATATATATATATATATATATATATATATATATATATACATATATATTCTAAGAAACTGTATACATCACATTGCTACTTGAGCTTTATCAGTTCACCTCTGACAAAACTGTTATGACATATTTGTATTTTCATTTCATTTGTATGTATTGTACTGTTAGTTGTGCTTTATGAAATTTTATGTAAGTACCTCTGTGGAAGTTCTATACTGTGACTTGTGCTTTATCAAATTGTATGTATGTATCTCTGTGGAGCATTTTTCCCCAGGCCTCCACTGAAAATGGGCAATTTATGGCCCAGTGGACTTTCCTGGTAAACAAATGCAATAAATAATAAATAAATAATATACTGACTCCAGGACTGCAGAACAGTGGAGAAAAAAGCAAACTCCGCTGTTGGCAAAAGATTTCCGGTGAATGGTATTCATTCTTTTTGTATTCGCTGAAACTAAACATTGACCTGACACAGTCCCAAATTAATACATTTACTTAATTACTGAATTCTGTACTGTATGCATCATGAAACAGCTGCACCTCTGAGAAGAGTATACTGCATTGTACAACACAACAAAATCGTATTTTGTTGTGGGATGTTAAGACATAGAATGTGGAATTCCAAGTACGGGTTGAGTCACTGGAACAGCAGCTGCAATACTCTGACAAATTCTGTTCCTCAAAAAAAGATGATTTTTCGAAGAATGGGATTTTTGGTTGATTCCCCCAAATAACAAATGACTACCAGAACTTAAAAAAGCACTGCTGTTTGACAGTCTGAATATGCCACAAACAATGTACTGGCTGTGGAAAAAGGTTTCCTGAAAACATTTTTCACTCCTTGCTGATATGTTTGGTACTAACCAATGCACTAATTCATTGGGCATGGATTTTATGAAAAAAATCAGAATTAGTTGTAGTCTAATTAACTGAACTAAAAGTATGTGTATTGCTGCCACAGATATTTATACTAAAACATCTATTTGTTTGGCGCAAAAATGCACCCCCACCTCCACTCCTCCCCCTGTCATGCTGCAATACATAGATTTAAAAAAAATGTTCACACACATACATCTCAGAGGTCATAGTAAAATGCTGGAAATTAAATGAATTCCAGTTGACCAAATCTGTATTCCAACAGACACCAACATATTTGGTATGAAACTGTATTCACTATCATTGTCCGCTAAAACAGATTTGTCACGTAGCTTACCCAGTTTCCAAAAATGAACTAAAAGTTCTACTGCAGTTTTTTTTTTAATGTGCGTGCGTGTATTGCAACTAGTTTTACATAACTATTCCTCGTCTGTAACACAGTATGTTTACTAATGTTACTCTAACTGCCATGCTTTTGATCACTGAAAAGTCCATTCATGAGATTGTGTAATGTAAAGATTGTCCGATATCTCTGGATAACTTAAAAGTAGATAAGGACATTTGCACCCTTTCTTCCTGACACCTTCAAAAGATGAACAATGTAATTATTTCTTTTGCACCATATTATAGTCCATGTATCTTGGTCACTAACTTTTTTACATCTTTATATCAAGTCATTTGTAGCAGCATTTGAAATAGCACAACTTTTTGTATTAAATTCAATCTGATGAGAAGCCAGTCATCACAAAATGATTTCTAAGTAGTATGCGGTCCTAGTTTACAGCTCATTTGAAAAAGAGGGGAAATGCATTCCAATGAATATAGCTCATCCCTTATGTCACTTGATTAAAAAGTCTCTAGAAATTCAGAAACATTTAAAGCTATTATTCAAATAAACTCATTGTCTTTCTGTTTAGTGAGGGGAATGCAGTACTTGGCAGGCTGTGTATCTGATCCTTATATTTGCAAAACAACATTTTTGTTACACATTAAAAGACACTCATTTCACAACTATCCATTTGTTGGATAAAAGTAATCAATGTTTTGGACATTGCAAGAGTTGCCCACACTGCAAACACAACACATGTCCTAATCACAAGGATTCTGGATTACTTTTGCTCAGTTCCTCCCTCCCATAGATTTCCTGTTCAACCCTGATACGCTTATTGGCTTGCATAAATATGAAACAAAAAATGAGACTACCATTGTATCCCTTTAAATCATACTAAAAAGATGAGTTTAAACAAGTGTATTATGCAAATTTTTTTGTTTTGTTTTTAGTACATAGACTTCAGTTTTTAGCCATGAGTTTCAAAGATGCAATAGTTATTAATAATAATAATAATAATAATAATAATAATAATAATAATAACAATAAATGCATATATTATCACACAAATAAGTGTCATGTCACCAATAAAAGTAATGTATAAAATTAGTAGTTTTAAATAATCTGAACAACTTAGCCTTTGGCAAAATTCCTACAGAGATTTTCTACAATGACAAGTTTATTGAATTCAGATGGAGTAATACAGGACAAACAAATGCTAAGGAATATAAAGAAAAAATGGAGGTTCAGTTTTCAAATTATAGGGTGCTAAGCTAGGTACAGAACACATATTATTTTCAAGTGATGTTGGGAGGAATACAAATGTTATAGCTTTGCGATGCAAGTTTTAATCACTGGATTTATGTTCAGAATACGATAATTCATGGTATGTTAAAAGTTGTGCATGGACTGACAGTTCATAAGAATGCTTGTTGTTGAGGTAGATATACCACTGCAAGAAAGTGGTAACTAACTGTGGAGGTGTTACAACTGAAATGGAAAGTGTAGGGGTGAAGGCTTCCACATAGTATGATTTTAATATGCATGATACAGTCTTCTATGGAATCTTTCGAGATGTTCTTAGATAGTAGCTTTTGAAGTAAAATATTACAACATACTTTACCATAATGTTGCTCCAGTTAGATCATTTGCATTAACAATGATTTCCAAGGGGAGAGTTTCTGGTTGGGCTAACTGACAGTGGTATACTCGACCACAGTGTAAAAGACACATTTCACTGACTATGCAGTGTGTAGGAAGATGCAGGTTCAAAAGACAGATACTGTACACCACTGTTGGGAGAAAGAAAGGATAGGTGCACAGAAAAAATATTGTATCAGGATGATTGTAACAAATATATTAATTTTTACCTTCTCTGAAAGGGAGGAGATTGGGGTGTACAGGTAGTATAAGACAAGAGATAAACATCATTGAATGTGCTTAGGATGGCATAATGGTCAAGGTCTTTACCTCATACACACAAGGTACATGGTTTGATTCTGACCCCCGTGTATTGGCTAGAATTAAAATGGTCTTTCAAAACAGTTAGTCTAGTATTCACCTATGAAAAAACAAACCTTTTGTAAGGTCTGAATGGCTCTACCCCTATTCTGCAAATGACTGTCATCTTAGGGAGTTCACATACATTACAGATCCTGTAAACTCAAGGGTTATACAGTTTGGCAATAACAAATAGTCAGTCTGCTCACACTGACCTTGTAAAACAAAATTCTATCAAAAGCCAAATTAGAGCCAGGCTGTTGTAAGTAAACCAGCGGTGTAATAACCAGGATTGTTTATTGTATTCATTCATTTCCTCCCTAATTGCTAATATACATATATTGTATATATATTGTACATTGTACATTTCTTTTTCATTGCTCTCGGTTGTGGCAGCCTTAGGGACTTCACCTTTTCTAAGGTGCAGTGAGTTCAGAGTTAAATAGAAAACTGAAGGAGATGCAGGAGGCAAACAATGCAGTGTGGTGAGGGCTGGGGCTTTGCACTGCACAGAAAATTTTGATTTCTACTTCGAACAGTTTAATCAAAAGTGAAATTCAACCAAAAGGTAAATTAATGGATATCCTAAGCTCCATCCTTTCTAAATACGGTTTGACTGTTTGCTTTGAAATATTTTGTAAATAATGTCGACTGTTTTTATTTTGAATTGCCAAAAATGTGCTTTTTTTCCTTGTTTTGGAGTATTCCTCATGAGTCCTATGCTGAAAATGGGCATTTCAGTTCCCAGATGGACTTTCCTTGTTTGTATCAAAATGCGTATCTATTTCTTTTTTTTTTTTTAAAACAAATTTATTGTTTTAACATATAAGAGAAATATCATAACAATTTTATACAAATAATTAAAAATAGGTATTATTATAATATTCAACAAAACAACTAAAGTATTTACAAAGACATCCACTACAATCAGATCAATTAATTAAACTAAAATACTGTGCTATTGAAATTAGAATTTTTTTAACAAATTTTGTAAATTATCCCATACAATAAAATGTGATGTTTTTCTAGTTGTTCTCATTCTAATTGTGCTTATTTCCATATGACACATTATATTCATAACATTTTTAAATTCATTGAACGAAGGAGGTGTATCTGAAATCCAATTTCTTGTTATTATTTTCCTAGCCACTGCTAGGATAGACCATAACAAGGGAAGCTTCATTTTTTTAACACATTGAGGTACAGGTGTGCTGAATAATATAAGAGACTTAGAAATAATGAAATTATCTGTAAAAAGAGCCTGCAAAAATTCATTAATTGACTTCCAGTATTCTTTCAACTTCATACAGTCATAAAACATATGAGCCCAGTCAGCATTAATTTCTACATTACATCTCTTACATAGATTATCTTTATTATTAATTTTATTCATCATCAAAGGTGTATAAAAAGATCTATGTAAAAATTTCCATGTATAAAGTCTCCAGACAATGGAAGATGTAGTTCTATAAGCAGATTCCAATATATATTGTTTATCTTGTTGAGTTGGTGGGTCCCCATTAATAGAGGTGAAATAATTCCAGTATGAATCTACATTGTAAAAGTTTCTTGTCTGATAATTTTATGTATATATGAAAGTTTACCTTTATCAGAAACTTTATGCTGTAAATTTATTATCAAGTAATCAATCAGTTTTGGAATAGATTCTTTAACTGTTATAGACATTAGATCTATTCTATCAATGAGATGTTGTCTAAAGATCTGAACCTCTAACCAGCAAGTTTCTCTTAGATCAAATTCTTGTTTTAAGAAATCTAGATTTTTAACTTTATTATCAGATATCAGCTGATACCAGTACTTTAGATTATTATCTATAGCTAAATGAGCTCCTTCAGAAGTAGATGACATAAGCATACCCTGAGTATAAATTATAGAGAATACAATAAAATTCCATTCCCTATACTTAGGGTGTATGAATATAAAGTTACGATAACTAATAATAATATTTAATGGGTAACAGACCATATGTTTAGGTGTAATAGGTGAAGTACAAAATTCCTTTAGCAACCACAACATGGAGTTATTTATAATCATATTTTTATGTGTTAAGGAGATTTTCATGAAGTGCATACTAATTAGCTCCCAATAATCTTTCCATTTTGCGACATATGACCAATCTATTAATAAAGTAATAACTTTTATAATAGAAGAGATAATATATAAATTAAAGTCTGGAAAAGAAATACCCCTTGAGACCAGCTATTAGTATGTTTCTTTAATGCAATCCTAGGTCTATTAGGTGCCCATAAGAAATTTAACATTAGTGTATTCAGTTTCTTGATAGTTATTTTTGTAGGTGAAAGTATTATTGATTGTATTAAGTATAAAATCTTGGGGAATATTATCATTTTAATAATTGTAAGTCTCTCCTCCATAGTAAAAACATATTATTCCAGGTATTAAAAAGATTTTGTATATTAAGAAAACAGGTATTATAGTTATTATATATAATAGATTTAATATCTTTAGATAGTATTATACCTAAATAAGTTATCTGACCTGAGTTGGGTACATATTTAGTAAAATCACTAATGAGAGTATTTTTTCCTGTATATATAGGTAGTATTTTAGTTTTTTCTTCATTGAATATTAAACCAGAAATACTTTTAAAATTCATCATTTTATCAAATAAAGACTGCATAGAAGAATTATATCCTGCTGATGTAATTAGAACATCATCTGCAAAAAGTTGAATTTTTGATGTTGTATTTTCTTCTATTTCAAAACCCTCTATGTCAGTACTGTTTCTAATCAAATTAGCCCAAGGCTCCATTACTAAAGTGAATAATAGTGGAGAAAGTGGACATCCTTGCTTTGTACCTTTAAGAATGGGTATTTTTTGTGAAACATATGTTCCTACCTTAATGTAAGCCAGCGTTCCTTTGTATAAATGCTCAATTAAATTTACAAATGCATCAGAGAAATTTGTGCACTTCAGTAAGGTAAACAGATAGTCCCAACTTACTGAATCAAATGCTGAACCTATATCAAGACTAATAAGTGTTAAATCTTTCTTTTCCTATTTGCAAAATCAATTAATGTTAAAGTTCTTCTTATATTATCAAAAGTATTTCTATTTACAATGAAGCCCGTCTGATCTATGTCTATAATGCCGGGATAATTGTCTTCAATCTATCAGCAAAATACTCATAAACATTTTATAATCAACATTAAGTAATGAGATGGGTCGATATGAAGAACATCTAGTTGGATCTTTATTAGGTTTTAAAATTGGTGAAATAAATGTATATTGCCAAGATGGGGGTTATTAACTCAGTTTGGGCCAGAATAAAAACCTTATGTATTAATGAATATGTAGTTTTAGAAAGGATTTTATATATCTCTGGTATAATACCATCATTACCCGGTGCTTTGTTTGATTTAAGCTTATTTATTTGTGTAATAACTTCTGTATATGAAATACTCTTGTCCAATAGTTTAATCTGTTGTTTATTAAGCTTTTATTCATGTTTGTGGTTATAAACTCCTTTATTTTATCTTTAGGTTCCATGTTAATGTTGTTATGGTTAATCTTGTGAAAGTGATTTCTAAATTCATCCAGTATTTCTGGTATACTAGAAACATTCTTCTTTTTCCTTAGAGAAAAGATTTCTTTGATATGGTTTTGTCTATTCAATCTTTTTGTTTTATTTTTAAGTCTATGTAAGTATTTGGGGCTTATTGAATAAGACAAACACTTGTATTTCTCTAAAGTTATTTTAACTTTATGAGTTAAAATTTCTTTGTATTTCTCATTTAGTTTGTTTATTTCTTCAATAACTTTCTTGTCCATAATATTTTCTTTATTATTATGTTTATAAGAGTCTAGTTTACTTTGAATATCTAACAATTCCTTATCCCAAGATTTCCTTTTGTTATTATACCATCTGATACTTTGTCCATATAAATATGATTTTAAGGCATCCCAAACATAGACAATGGAGACTTCAGGAGTATTATTTATGTCTAGAAAATGTTGTACTTCTGAAAGTATATATTCTTTATAGTCTTTTAGCTGAGTTAAGTATGCTGGTATCCTTTTGATCTGAACATTATGAGTATTTTTATCATTAATTCAAAAACAATTGAGTTATGATCAGATATAGGACATGAAATGATTTTGGAATTAATTAAATCTGTTACCATCTGGTTAGAAATAAAGACCCTATCTATTTTTGAATAAGTTTTGTATCTGTTAGAAAAAAAGGTGTATGGTAATGATTTTGACTCTATCTGATTATTAATATCATTCAAATGATAAGAATTAGCAAAATCATTTAAATGTTTTGCATTAGATGTAATTCTTCTTTTCTTTATAGTGGTAGTATCACTTTCATGTAGTATACAATTAAAATCACCAGCTAAAATAATATCCCCTATAGAGAATGATATGATCTTATCAATATGATGTTTCACTGTATTAATACCAATTCCAGGTATCCAGTATACATTAATTAAAGTGTAAGTCTTCCCATTAATTTGTATTGTAACCATATAAAACATTCCTTTGTCATCCTAAGACTTAATGGTTTTAGGAATGGGCATACTTTTATTCCATAAAATAGCCACTCCTCTTTTTTTCTGAGTGTGCTCTGAACTAACCAATACTGCATACTTATTAGTGGCTAGTTTATCAATATCTTTTTTCAAGAGATGGGTTTCTTGCAGGAAGACTAGACTGGCCTTGTGTAGATTAATGTATCTTATTAGGCTTGCCCTTTTACACGGATTATTCAATCCATTAATGTTTAAAGAAATTACTTTTAAAGATGTCATTTGGCATTTTTAAAACTCAAGAATCTTATGATCGAAATAACAAATAACAAGATAAATAATGTTACATCTCCTCTTTTAGGTGTACCTTTAAATATAGCTGTATTTATTAAATCTCTTATGGGATTTTGTATAGGATTCAATTTTGTTTGTAGTGACAATGAGTGTACAAAATATGTTGTGGATGTCAAAACTATATACATATAACAATGAACAAGTGAAAATAATGTAAGGATTAAACCTTGCATCCCGCCTGGAGTTGAAAACTCCAACTTAGAGCAGTATTTACTACTCAAGTTAACCCCCTACCCTAAGAAGCAGTACCTCAGCTACCACCTTATCAATTTAATACTAGTTATATTTAACTGTGGTTAACAGTTTTCAATTCAATTATCTATCAAGACAAAACTACACATTTGGTAAAACAGCATCATATAAACTAAAATAAACTTTTTTTTTTTTTTTTTTTTAAAAACTGTTCATACTATTATATAGATCTATGTAATATATAACACTTGAATTCTAATAGCATTCAAATAATCTTAATGTTAGAAATCAAGAGGAGAGAAAATTATGTTCTAACATTCATTTAAATCAAAAACTTTGGCTAATATGATTCAGACATTACATGCATTAAGATGCATCTATTTTCTGTCATGTGAATTCTATCAACAGCTTCCAAAAAATCTTGAATTGTTTGTATATGAGCATTTACTTAAACTCATTATTGTCAATAGAGTAAAATATTGTATTCATAAAATTATTATAAATCATATTGCATAGTTATGCAGATTCTCAGAAACACCTGCGTTATTACCTAAAAAAAAAAAAAAAAAAAAAAAAAAGCCATCACACACATAAACACAGACACACACACATACATATACACACACACATATACACACACACACACACACACATACATATATACATACACATATATACATAGATACACACACACACACACACACACACACACACACACACACACACACACACACACACACACACATATATATATATATATATATATCTGATCTCACTGAGTTGTGTGTTAGTAGAGCACTATCCTACTTGCTGTCCCTAGAATAAATCTGTCTGCTTTATACAAAATAATGCACAGCAAACACATATTAGTAACCAGATTTTACAATCATGCTAACCTACTGCTTTAAAATATATCACATGACATTTCTTCCAGAATAGAGTTATAAGATTATTTATGCTTGCCAATCAGATGAATTAAATGAGTTATAGTAAAGTATATGTTTGGGACACAAGTTTTTAACACAGATTATTATGCTACTGTTAAGTAGATTTTCAAAAACATTTAAATAAATGTTTAATTTTCTATGCCTTCTAAAATAAGATATTTACTTGCTACAAGAAACTACATCATCCAAACTCATCATAACTGACATATTTTATGAATAGAGTATTTTTCCTGAATCTGTGGTGCGTCAGTGTGATAACCTTGTCAATGTTTATACTAACTGCTTTCAGTTTCTCTGTGAAAATTCTGTGAGTGAAGCTTCTGAGGAAACTCATGGACACTATGCATGAGACAGCCCACATCCCAGATTGTCTCCCTTAACATTTTGGCAGGAAACTTATTAAAACTTGTGGCAAACATTCATTTTGTCAATAGAGTAAAATATTGTATTCATAGAAATTATTATAAATCATATTGGATAGTTATGCAGATTCTCAGAAAAAAAAGCCATCATACTCGCACACAAACACACATACACACACACACACACACACACACACACACACACACACACACACACACATATATATATATCTGATCTCACTGAGTTGTGTGTTAGTAGAGCACTATCCTACTTGCTGTCCCTAGAATAAATCTGTCTGCTTTATACAAAATAATGCACAGCAAACACATATTGGTAACCAGATTTTACAATCATGCTAACCTACTGCTTTAAAATATATCACATGACATTTCTTCCAGAATAGAGTTATAAGATTATTTATGTTTGTCAATCAGATGAATTAAATGAGTTATAGTAAAGTATATTTTTGGAACACAAATTTTTAACACAGATTATTATGCTGCTGTTAAGTAGATTTTCAAAAACATTTAAATAAATGTTTCATTTTTTATGCCTTCTAAAATAAGACATTTACTTACTACAAGAAACTACATCATTTAAACTCATTATAACTGACATATTTTATGAACAGAGTATTTTTCCTGAATCTGTGGTGTGTCAGTGTGATAACCTTGTCAATGTTTATACTAACTGCTTTCAGTTTCTCTGTGAGAATTCTGTGATTTGAAGATTCTGAGGTAACTCAAGGACATTGTGCATAAGACAGCCCACATCCCAGATTGTCTCTCTTAACATTTTGGGGAAACTTATTAAAACTAGTGACAAACATTCATTTAGCAGTGTAAATGCATCTAAACATGACAGAACCTCCACAATGTATTCCACAGATCATCACAGCCTCTATGCAAGTGAAATTAAACTCAAAATTACCAACAAGCAATAAAACTCAGCATTCTTCTCCCAACTCAATTTTCATACAAATCCTATTATTCACTGTGCCCACACAGTCTAAAGCATTTCTATATATTAATAAAGAAAAGAAAAGAGAGTTGAGAATAAAAGGGAGTGAGGCAGAAATAAAAAAATGTAAGAGAAAGCTGTAAGAAGTATATACAATGGAATGTTACTTACTGTTTATATTAATAGAGTTAAAAATAAAACATATTATTTACTCTTATTTAGTTCTGATTATTATTAGTTAAAGCATGACAGATTATTTACAAACAAGCATAAGCAGTATAATCAAGAAAGTATAATTAGAAATAGCATTTGAAGAACTTATAAACTTTTACAAGAAATAAATATGTTATTATTCTATTAATGATATTTTCATTACTGTTCTCTCCTGCCCTCCCCACCCTTTACCCACTACATAATCTAAATAGAATGCCATTGTTTAAACAAAGAAAATAATAAAAGAAGAAGGAAAAAAAGATAAAGATAAAAAATGTATCAAATTACTAACCTTACTTTTTCAGAAAGAAAACAAATCGTGTCACAGCCTGCCATTAAATTCTCAGGCATTTTGACTGGTTATGAAACAAAACATTTCTTTGCACATAGAGAATAACTTTGATTAAATATTTTCCAAAATATTTGTGGCTTTCTGGAAATGCAGGAACTATATTCAAAAAGATTAATAATGAACTAAAATGATGAGAGAGAAAAAACATATAACAAATCATTTGTTTTTAGTCTCTTCTTCTTCCCTGAAGTCTTCCAGGAAGCTTCAGTTGCCAATCTCTTTAATGAAGAACTAGCCCATTCCATTTCTTCTATTTTATCCAAAATCCTTTTTCTTTGACAAACAGTAAAGCAGAGTCTAAATCATCGAAGACCTTAGGACCATCAGGAAGGAAGATTTTAAGCTTGGCAGGAAACAGAAGGTATGTTTTAAACTGTGCTTTTTAAGCTCCCTTATTAGTGGCAGAAAAACTTTTCTTTTAGCAATTACCATGGAAGAATAGTCATTGTCAAAACGCACAGTTGTCTCATTAAACTTAACAGGAGCTTTAGCCCAAGCAGATTTAAGAACCATCTCTTTATCAAAGATGATAGAAATCTAACTATAACTGATCTAGGATAGTTTTTGTTAGAGTTAGTATTAGCTATAGATCTATGTGCTCTTTCGATACCAAAAGAGAATGCTTCTGGTAAATCTAAAGTTTTAGGGAGCCATGTTGTTAAAAAGAAGTAATATTGTTACCTTCAATATTTTCTGGCAGTCCAAAAATCCTAATGTTATTAAGCCTAGATCTATTTTCCAGGTCATCCAGCTTTGTTTGTAAATGTGTATTTTGTTTCAGCAGAAACTCAATGTTGATTTCCTGTTCTTGTATTTTATTTTCCATGTCATTCACAGCTTCTTCTATGCCTGTCATCTGGATCTTCTGTTGTTGCAGGTCCATATGTAACAAGTCTATTTGTTTTGTAGTTTTTCTATGAAAGTGTCTATTTTAGTATCCATTTTATCCATCTTAGCAGTAAGTTGCTGGACTATAATTATCAGAGACTGAAGTTCTTTCTTGATGCTGGAGTCTTGAGAATTTGTCTTACTGGAACTCATTTCAGACTGATAAACTGACAGGAAAATTTCCAAAGTAATTTCTGACAGGAATATTATTAAGATTTCCTTTCTTTTTTAGATATAGTTCAAGAACTATATAAAACAAACATATTTAGAAAGAAAATTACTTCAAGAATTAATTTTTTAAGTAATTAATTCCTGTCAATGTAATGAAATTGGTGGAGCTGAAGAAATCTGCTGCTATCCTGTGTTCATCCTTGGCCACGCCCCCATGCGTATCTATTTCTGAGCAACTGCAAGAATGTATTTCTTTAAGCTGCTCCAAAAACTACTGCTGCAACTTCCTCAGTAAGTCACATATACTATTTTTACTACACTTAACAAGGTACCTTAATCAGTTTGAAAATAAAGAGCTACTGATAATCTGTAGTTTAAGAATGAAAGCAATTTTATCCTCCCTTCCATCCACAGAGGTCCTATCTTGGAAAATTATGTCTGAAAAAAAAAAAAAAAAAAAAAAAAAAATGCTGTGATATGTATTACTGTTCAGCACCCAGTGCTCCCTCCCACTGATTGTAACATCACAATATCATCTGAATGCTCTGCGGCATACTGGGACACAGATGGGTCTGCCTTGCAAAATGCATACTGTTTTGTCTAACTTCTCTAGACTGCAAAAGTGCAATACTGTGGGTGTGCCGCATAAAGCAGTGAAGATAACTGTGCATTGTTCTAGGCAAAACTGCCTCCCCCTTCTTTACTAGCCACCCAACTCACACCATTGACCCATTTGCCCCTCTGTACTTCACTGAGTAGGCTAGGTACAGGCATGAGTGACAGTTCTGTAAACATATGTAGACTATGATATACTCTTTCCAGCAGGATACCTGCCTTTTCTGCAGGCTGTGTTTTAAAGCCTAACAGGCTCTTAGTCACAGTGAGGATTTCAAACTGCATCACTTCTTTTCGTAGGCTTCTCCCCCCAAAAAACAAAACAAAACAATGTCTCAACTACTTGATTAGTAACATAAGCCATATTTTTGGTACCTGGTGGTATGTTAATCACGTCTGGCTGCTTAGCAGTAAAGATAAATATCCGCCTTAGCATCTTAGCACCATCATGACAGCTGTATTAAGCTGCCTAATGTTTAATATGCAGTTGGCAGTCCCTATCAGCTGCTGATACTGCCTCATGCAACAAACTAACAGTAGTAATAGTAACCTTTTTATGTCAATAAAAAACATAGTCCTACTATCAAGGAATCTAAAGAGACTAAATCAGGAGTCATAATTCAAAGTCTTATATAGCCATGCCATACCTCTCAACATTTTAGTGCACGAAATCTGTGCAAAGCCTAAAGTAACAGGGGGGAAAAAAGCCCAAAAATAGGAACAGATGTTAAATATTGCACTAGTTGCTACAATAACAAATTTTGTGTTACCATGCATTTTCTAAAGGGAATGAAGTCTGAAACTCAAATCCCTGTTAATATAGAGAGACTTCAATTCTTAGTGATTTTCCAGAAGACCACAAATTTTTAAGACACAGATTAATATGAGGCAAAAATCTGGACATTCTTCAGGAATCTGGACAGCTAAGAGCTATATGTCATGCTGATAGGTGAATAAAGGCATGAAGTGATTACACTGTATATATATATATATATATATATATATATATATATATATATATATATACACACACACACATATATATAAAGTGGAACCTGTGTGTTGAGAGACAGCCTTACAAGACTATCTGCAAATATATAGAGCTGAGTATATTTTTCTGTATTATTCTGTATTATAGAGCTAAAGTGTTGCTTAGATATCTGTTATCTTACTGTTCTGCAAATATACAGAGATCAGTATATATTTTTTTGGTTTAATAATTTGCACTCTGATTCCTCACATCTCTGTTGAAACTTTTCCCCACCCCCCTCCCTGTTCTTGGTTGTAATTTGGTGGCTTTTGCAGTGCCCGCCCCACTGAAGATTTGATCTAGGACACTCCCCCAGTCCCATCTCTTTACCGCATTCTACCTAATAAACCCTTTCTGCACTTGCTTTTAGTCCTTTTTAATTTAATTACATTTTTTCAAACTGTGTGTGGACTAATATTGCTACATACTCAAGTGTGCCACCTTGCACTGCATGTGAATTGTTTTTACTACTGTTTTTGCTACTTTTCTGAAAAAAAAATTGTAAGCCTGTTTCCTACCTTTCCTGTAATTAGTGTTCCAGATACAGATTTGCTGTATCCAGGACTATTTGTAAGCTTCTGAGCCCCCAAGCCTTTCTGTGTTGGAGGGAAGCCTTCTAGCTTATCAGTGGGAGTGGTAAGCACTAGGTAACCTGTCAACCACATAAGGAGTGGTTCTGGCCCAGAATTTGTAGTTATTGGCCATTTGGGCAGTCTTCCATCTCTCTCAACTTTCTGATTTGAAAGCCTGCATTTGCACTTGTTTCTGTCCTGTAACTCCTGGGCCCATCTCATTTGCTCACTCAAAAAAAAAATGTATCTGCTTTTACTGTATTTGCGTTTCTTCCTACTTTATTTTGCTTTTGCGTCATCTTAAAAGTACTCAATTGTATTTATTACTGCTTGGTTTAACTCATTCTAAGCCTTTTAGTTTAAGCACTTGGGCTTCAGACCAGTTGTTTTACATTAGGAAGGTTTGTGGTCTGCACTGTAGTGGCAGGACAGGTAGCTTACATCCTTCTAAGTTGGGAACTGCTGATTGAGGGCTCAGTGTCTGTTATTCTAAAAGTGTATTAATTCTGTTTTAAGCACTTGGGCTTCAGGCCAGTTATTTTACATTAAAAGGGTTTGTGGTCTGCACTCTTGTGGGAGGAGAGGCTGGACTCTGCCCTTCTAGCTGGGAATTTCTGGTTAAAGGCTTATAGTGCCTGCATATTTAAACTGCTTCTTACTGAAATTGGTACACCTTGTTTGCTGTAGCATAGACTAGATCCAGGCCTGCTGAATCTAGCTTTGTTTGTATAACTTGAGCACTAATCCAGGCATTCTTTAAAGTATTCAATTGTATTTATTACTGCTTGGTAGTAACTTGATTAAAGTGTAGCTATCATTCTAAGTCTTTTCGATTAAGCACTTGGGCTTCAGACCAGTTGTTTTACATTAGGAAGGTGTGTGGCCTGCACTGTGCTAGCAGGACAGATAGCTTACATCCTTCTAAGTTGGGAACTGCTGATTGAGGGCTCAGTGTCTGTTATTCTAAAAGTGTATTAATTCTGGTTTAAGCACTTGGGCTTCAGGCCAGTTGTTTTACATTAAGAAGGTTTGTGTCTGCAATGTAGTGGCAGCACAGGTAGCTTACATCCTTCTAAGTTGGGAACTGCTGATTGAGGGCTCAGTGTCTGTTATTCTAAAAGTGTATTAATTCTGGTTTAAGCACTTGGGCTTCAGGCCAGTTATTTTACATTAAAAGGGTTCGTAGTCTGCACTCTTGTGGGAGGAGAGGCTGGACTCTGCCCTTCTGAGCTGGGAATTTCTGGTTAAAGGCTTATAGTGCCTGCATATTTGAACTGCTTCTTACTGAAATTGGTACACCTTGTTTGCTGTAGCATAGGCTAGATCCAGGCCTGCTGAATCTAGCTTTGTTTGTATAACTTGAGCACTAATCCAGGCATTCTTTAAAGTATTCAGTTGTACTTATTACTGCTTGGTAGTAACTTGATTAAAGTGTAGCTATCATTCTAAGTCTTTTGGATTAAGCACTTGGGCTTCAGACCAGTTGTTTTACATTAGGAAGGTTTGTGGCCTGCACTGTGCTGACAGGATAGGTAGCTTACATCCTTCTAAGTTGTGAACTGCTGATTGAGGGCTCAGTGTCTGTTATTCTAAAAGTGCATTAGTTCTGGTTTAAGCACTTGGGCTTCAGGCCAGTTATTTTACATTAAGAAGGTTCATGGTCTGCATTCTTGTGGGAGGAGAAGCTGGACTCTGCCCTTCTGAGCTGGGAATTTCTGGTTAAAGGCTTATAGTGCCTGCATATTTGAACTGTTTTTTACTGAAATTGGTACACCTTGTTTGTTGGAGCATAGACTAGATCCAGGCCTGCTGAATCTAGCTTTGTTTGTATGCTTGTTGTTTGTTTGCTTGTTATTTCCCTGAAACGCTAATTCCACCTAAAACGCGGCTTTTCAGCACTTCTGTAGATCCCTAGTGATATCTGCATTGCTTACTGTACTTATTTCATTGTTTCACTTGAAAGAAAGTTACTGTTTGTCATTTTTGCATTTAAGTTACCTGTAACACATTGCATTTAAGTTACCTGGCACTTGCTCACTAAAGCAATTATATAAGTCAGCACTAAAATATTAAAAGCACTACATCCTCACAAACTCCCCTTGAGTACCTCATTCCCCATTGGCCCTTTTTTTTCAATTATAAAGGAATTCCCAATACTATTCTAGCATGTCCAAAGGTCAGTTGTCAATCTCCTCTCCGGTCCAGCTGGTGAATCTGGGAATCTTGAGACAATGTTACAACTGCCTCATGTACACAGACAACCCTCTCCTCCTTCCAACAAATTCCAACACATGTGATAGATGCAACCATATAGCCATACTGGAGGCTAAGCTCTCTCAACTCAGTACTGGCGAAACCAGTCAGGAGAAGGAAACCACACTCACTACAATTCCAGTCTCACACAGACCTACCACGACAGCAAACCAAACACATAAACACACAAAAAACATACTCAGAGGCTCTAAAGAAAAATCTACCTAAGCAGCAGAGACCTCCAAAGCAGACACCCAAGCAACCGCTACCCCAAAACAAAACATGTGCAACACATAGCTCAGAAAGCCAGCGGGCCGAACAGTCACAGCCCTTAAGGCTAAACAACACACCTGATACACTTGTAATAGGTGACTCTATCGTCAGGCACACTGACGTCCCACTCACCAGGCTGAACAAGGAGAAGGTCATGGTGAGCTGCCTGTCGGGCGCTAGGATCTGGCCCATAACACACGCACTCAGGTCACTCCAAGGCAAGTACAAATATGACTCGGTCATTGTCCATGCTGGTGTGAATGACCTGAGACGTACCTCCCTGGACTACATGAAAAGAGACATAGAGGAGCTCTCCGAGCATGTAGCCCAGGCCGGTATGACCCTGACCTTGAGTAGCATCTTGCCCTCACCAAGAATGATGCCACAATATGAAGACAAGATGATCAATTTCAACAATTGGCTTAAGTATTGGTGCCATTCAAAGGGGATCCAATGCCTGTCAGCCTGGGATGACATGCTTGACAAGCCACGATGCTTCGCTAGGGACGGCTTGCACCTGTCACCCCTGGGCTTTCAGATATTGGCAAAGGCTCTTGCTACCCCCATAGTGCC
>NC_056737.1:251855189-251857689 GCF_019279795.1 Protopterus annectens
TATCTGTGGAGATACCTGGTTCAAACCTTGCATTATGGACTGTCAGTTTACCTCTATTTCTCCTGCTAGCTTGGTTGACATGGGTTTTTTGAGGCAGTGTGGCAACTGCCTCATGTACACTGACAACCCTTTACTCATAAATCACTTCAGTACAATTTGCAAGACATGCTCCTACACTAAGAATCTGCAATCACTGCTCTCTCAAGCCCAGAACAGCAATACTAAACAGGTTGTCAGCTCACTCACCATGCTCCTACTCGTAATATGAGCCTGACACATAAACCGTCATATGTGGAGGTACTCTCCAGAAACCTGCCTAAACACCAGAGACCTCCAAAGTACAAACATGCTACACCTACCAGTACAACCCAAGCACCCAATACACATAAACACACTAGCACCAGTGTCTCACCAAATAAGCCCTTAAGGCAATGCACATCTATTCCAAATGTTTTAGTTATAGGTGACTATAGTGAGGCATACAGATGCCCCACTCAACCTGTATAACACTTACACAAATGTATAGACATAGCTATGCCTGATATGATTAAAGCAAGATTCTCAAGAATAAACAAACCATCCTGGTGGACATCTGGCATTAATAGATTATACAAGAAGCAAAAGAAGCTGCTGTCTAAAACTACAAAAGTGATAACCCCGAACTATAAGAGCACCCTCCTTGGCCTAAACAAGCAAATAAGACAACTCATAAAATCTTCAAAGAGCAACTATGAGAAATATTTAGCAACCATAGCCAAGGTAACCATAAGGCTTTCTTCAGCTATGTCTGCAATCTAAAAGGCAGGACTTAGATGTGTGCTGAACTAATTGTAGATGGTATCGCACACACTGACCCTGCAGAAATTGCAAACCTGCTAGCAGACAGATTTGGTAAAAACTTCACCTGCCTATCCCCCCAAGCACACCACAAACCATGTCTTCACCATCTCCTCCTCCCTGCATCTCCAAAGAGCAAGTCATCAATGGTTTCTCCAAGACTATGAACACAGCCTCCATGGGACCAGGTGGCATTCCTGGCTGCATTTGTAATGTTCTTAAACAAGAGCTAGCTACTCCCCTAGGCACCCTATTCAACCACAGTCTGAGTACTAGCTTTGTCCCTACTGAATGGAAAACAGCATGTTATCCCTGTTAACAAGGGCAGCTCAGCAACAGACCTGGGTAACTATAGACCCATAACTTTAACCATCCTCATCTGTAAGGCAATGGAACGAAAAATCATGCATCTCATAAATAAAGATATAGGTGACCTCCAAACCCAAATCCATTCCAGTTCAGTTTTATCAAGAGTAGGCCGTGTCTGCTAAAACCGGTAGACTTTTTTGAGAATGTGACCAGAGCACACAGCCTATCTTAACTTGTCCAAGGCCTTCAGCATAATTCCACATTTGGGCATCATTAACAAACTAACCCAGCTGAATATCAACTCCTATGTTTTTTTTTTCAAACACCTTTATTGAATTATCACTTGGGACACAGGCAAATTTACATTCATATAAAAGTAATCAAACTATATTAACATGAACAATATACTTCATATATATTGCTATATATAATATAACCTAAGCAATATTACATAAATGATTCAATTCCTGCCTTTTTTAAACAAGAAACATCTTTATTAAAACATCACTTACTACATAGGCAATCATACATTTATATAAATGAAAACAAACCACACTGATACAATCCTAGTTGCAAGTATTTTACATTACAAACCACACTGACACACTTCCAGTTGCAAACATTATAC
The DNA here is from genome assembly GCF_019279795.1 of Protopterus annectens. Taxonomy (NCBI): domain Eukaryota; kingdom Metazoa; phylum Chordata; order Ceratodontiformes; family Protopteridae; genus Protopterus; species Protopterus annectens. Next base: position 251,856,964 of record NC_056737.1, read on the forward strand.
ATCACCTATACTCTACCCGATCTTTCTCATTCAAACATTACATAGCTCATTTAAGTCCTTACACCTTGTAAACCTCATTCCTCCCTTGTATGTATTGTTCCCACAATTCCCATTTTTTTCCTGTGTAGTTTACTCCTACCCTTTTCTAAAGATCTCGGTTCCAATTGTTTTATCTCTGTTACTATATTCACTACTTCCAGTATAGCTGGTTTAGATTTTAATTTCTATTTTCTAGTAATTGCTTTTTTGGCAGCCACCATTATTAGACACAGCAAGGCTTTACCAGGTCTAAGCAATTCCAATTCTGTATCATAGCTCAGAAAAATCATCTCCCTCGTCAGACCAATCTGCCCATCCAGCATCTCTGACAGTGCATCCCACAGAGAATCCTTAAAGTCGGTCAACTCACTGCACTCCCAGAAAATATGTTTCCAATTACCTCTTTCTTCCCCTTCACACCTCCAACATTTGCTGTCAGCCTGAGGAAAAATTCTCTGGAGTCTAGTTGGGGTATAAAAATATCTGTGCAAACATTTCCAGGCAAAAATCCTAACTCTTCAGATTTTGTTGCATATTTGGGAGACACACGTATATCTTCCCATTGTTTCTTTGTGAATTGCTTATCCAGTCTCCCTTCCCAATATTTTCTAATCTCCTTTAATTGATTCTTATAGTTATCATGCAATATTTTATATGCTCTACTAATTATTCCTTTTTAATGGCAGC
>NC_056737.1:251862689-251897689 GCF_019279795.1 Protopterus annectens
CCCATTCAAGCCATAAACCATGCAACAAGGGCAAAGATTTTAAGCAAGGAATTTCTTTCTAAAATTACTTTTAACTGAAAATCACACAAAGCCATGCATAAAATTCATCCCATTGTTATTATAGAAAAAAAATCACTTGTGTATGTTGACTTTGTTCTACATTTAAACTTACTCATCCCAATATCACATCCAAACCCATCCCACATCAAAACAAAACACATATGCTTTTACACATTTCCATTTATGCTGAAATCATCCTTCATATTATGACACTTTCCCTTGCCATCCCTTTGCCAACTACCTCTCCCCTCCTTTGTTGTGTTCATTTCCCTACTACATCCCATTTTTATTTTAACAATTTTGATCCAACTTCTGGTACCTTCAATCCCTAATAACTGCTACATCAAGTCTCCTATCTTCTTAACCTGTACTCTGCTGATACTCTATGACTTGTATGACTTTACAATTTTTCTTCTCATCTAGCCTGTCATTAATAACATTTATAGAATCATAGGAGGTTACTAGGCTAATGGCCCTAGGGAGCATACAAGCCTAGCCAAGTTTAACCCTTGTTCCCAAGAATGTCTGTTTCAAGCAGACTCTAAAGTCAGCACCTATTACCCCTGTCCAAGAGGGACACAGGTGGAACCCCGCCGGGTGAAACTCCGGTTAACAATCCAATCATCCAAATTATACTTAAATAGGGACAATGAGGGACTTTGTTTAACATGAATTGAAAGTTTATTCCAAAGGTGGGGTAACCTCTGTGAGACAAATCTGTCTCTCCAGCAAGTTCTGTTTATGTCACATACCAGGCTGAGGTCTGAGCAAGTGACCCGTGTGCCATTTGACTTGTGAATGTGCAGCATTTCCATTAAAGCAGGGTCAGAGATTACTTTATATGCAAGGCACAGGTGGCCTCTGAGCAGTCTATATGACACAGAATAAAGTGATAGTGATTTTAGTCTGTCCTCATATGACAGATGCTGAAGACCCTGAATTTTCTTTGTAATGAACACTTGTGGTCTCTTCAATTGTTGCAGGTGCTTAGAAAGGTATATAGTAAATGGAGCTTACCGTCACCAAGAATGATACCGCAGTACAAACAAAAAATGATTGACTTCAGCAATTGGCTAAGTTTCTGGTGTCATTCTAAGGGGATCCAGTATCTGTCTGCTTGGGATGACATGGCTGATAGACATCAATGCTTTGCCAGAGATGGCCTGCATCTCTCACGCCTGGGTTTCCAGGTACTGGCTATGGCTCTTGCCACCACTATAGTGCATTTTTTAGGCAGTGTTCCAAAGATTACCACAGTAACAACTATAAATAAATGCAATCTGAGGATCATGCTGCTCAATGTTAGAAGTCTAAATCTCAAGATGCACTCGCTCGAAGCACTCCTCAAAATGGAGAACATCGACATTTGTGCTGTAACGGAGACCTGGTTTAAAGCGGCAGAAAGCACCCATGCACTACCAGGCTATTACTCATTCCACACCTTTCAGCCCCGAAACATGGACCGAAGCTCCAAAGGCAGTGGTGTCTCCATATTCATAAAGGATATGCACACCTCCAGACTAGTGGCCAGCATAACGCATTTGAGATACTTTAGGTGCAGATAGCATTGGGTGAGATGGCGATCCAGGTCATAGCCTGCTATAGGTCCCCAACCATGTCCCTAGACTGTCACTCCATGTTCCTAAGCACCCTGGAATCTATCAAGGTCAAACGCAACACTCTCTTACTAGGACACTTCAACTACCACTCCATCAACTGGGAAAACTACTCAAGCACCAATACACTGGCCCAACGCTTCCTGGAATTCATCAATTCCAATGCCCTGAACCAGCTCATTCTGACCCCCACTAGAGGAAGTAACATCCTTGACCTGGTTGTTACTACCATGGGTGACTGTTGCTCTACACCAATAGCCAATCCCTCCCTGGTCAGATCTGACCATAAACTAATCACCATGGAAATCCACATCTCATCCACACCCCCGCAAAGGTAACCATCTTGAAAAACTTCTCCAAAGCAGACTTTGAACTCCTAAAAATAGAGGTGGCTAACTTCACAGTACCCATGCCAATGGAAAATAGCTGCATGACTGCTGAATCATACACCAATGCACTGTATGAACATGTACACAAATGCATGAAAATAGCCATACCCAACAGAATCAAGACACTCTCATCCAAAAAAAGGAAGCTGATCTGGTGATCCCCTGCCATTAATAAACTCTGTTGAGTTAAAATGTTAAATCCCAAGACTGGAAAAACTCCCTCATCAAGTCCTCTAAAGCCAGCTATGAAGGCAGAATTGCAGCAGACACTAAAAACAATCACAAAGCCTCCTATAGCTATATCAAGAACCTCCACAGCAATACCTAGATTTGCTCTGAGATACTGCACAATGGTACCTCCTATACTCAGCCAACAGATATTGCCAACATACTGGCCAACAGATTCAGTGCCAACTTTACCCCCCCCCCCAAGGACCAATCACAATACCGGAAGAATGCTAGGCACCCAGCATTATTCCAGCACAGGTTAAAGCTGCATTGTCCAAGGCCAAGAATACAGCTTACATGAGACCCGATAATATCCCTGGCTGTGTTCTACATGAACTACAAAGTGAACTGGCACCACATCTGTGTGACCTGTTCAGTCACAGCCTCACCTCAGGCTTTGTCCCTACTGAATGGCCCACTGCTACAGTCATCCCTCTCCAAAAAAAGGAGAGCGACTACTGACCCTGGGAATTACTGCCTCATTTGCCTGACAAGTTACATGTAAAGCTATAGCTCGCATCATCATGGACCTGATTAACAAAGATATAGGAAATCTCCAAACTCTAGAACCCACATAATTTGGCTTTGTGAAAGGGAGATCATGCCTGCTCAACCTGGTTGACTTCTTTGAGTCAGTCACCAGGGCTGTGGATGAAGGTAAGGCAGTACATACAGCCTACCTCGATCTGGCCAAGGCCTTTGATACCATTCCTCACTCGTAAATTATTGATAAACTCACCAAATTAGGCATCAACCCCTGTATCACTAGATGGGTTGCAAATTGGCTCACAGACAGAACACACAGTGTGTTCAGCATCTACTTCTTAGAAGTCCAGGCCAACACAAATGGACTCTTGCTGACCAAGTTCGCAGATGATAGCAAGTTGGGAACCATTACTAACTCCCCAAGTGATGCTGACATCCTACAGAAAGGCCTCACTGAGACCAATGAATGGTGTCGAAACCATGGCCTTAAGCTTAACACCAAAAAATGCATTGTCATCCCCTTTTTTGGTAAAAACTCAGTTCCCACTAATTACCACACCGATGGGAGCCCACTGAACACTGAAGACGTTATAAGAGATCTGGGGATGCAGGTTGACAGCAACCCCTCCTTTGACTACCACACTGCCACTGTGGTCAGAAAGTCCTTCTATGTGGCACATCTCATTACCAAGGGTTTTGCATCCAGGAAGAAAGAGGTCATCATCTCACTCTAGTCTTCCCTCATTAGACCAATTATCAAGTATAATGCCCCATTTGGCATGTACCTCTCTAGACACCTGCAACAGCTGGAGTGGCCACAGAAATACCTCATGAAGAGGATCATACCCATTAAACACATGTCCTACATGGACAGACTCAAAAGACTCCACCTATTCTCTGTCTCATATCGCCTACTTAGAGGTAATCTCTGCTTGACTTACAAAGCCATGTCTGACGCAGCTCTGTTAGAAATGCTACATATAAAGAAATCCCAATCCCTCCACACCACATGCTCCAGAGACCTCAACCTCATTACCACATACAACAGAATATGCTGGAGGGACAGGTTTCTCACCCAGAGACTGCCCATGCTCTGGAATAGACTTCCCATACATGTCAAACAGAGCATCTTGATGAGTGGATGGGTAATAGAAAGTTCACCCCAGGGATCATTCCAGTGTCTCTATTTGATAGAGGCACTGAGAACTGATGTCAGGTGGCACGATGCCAGGGCACTTCTATGGGCTAAGCTTGTAAAGGATCCAGGGCCATTAGCCTAGTATACATCTTTGAACCTATGAACTCTATTGGCCTGATGAGGGAAGAGTACAGGGGGTTATAACATCTTTTTTTCTGGAGGCAATACCATTACTTATGAGATGAGTTATATAAAATGCCCTTCTTACCCCTGTAGTGAATTGGTAATCAAAGGTAAGGTTGCTGTCAACCTGTCTGCCCACATCTCTCACCACTGAGTGCACACTTAGGGTATTTCTGTTGATGTGGTAGTTTGTAGGAGCATCGCCCTTGCTGAAGGGGAAGATAATGCATTTTTTTGCATTAAGTTTAAGACCACAAGTTTTGCACCAATCATTTGTCTGCGTAAGTCCCTCTTGCAAAATGTTGACATCATTAGGGGACTCAATGACCACTCCCAGTTTGAGGTCATCAGCAAACTGTCAGCCACAGGTCTTTAGTTTTTTGCCTGTACTTCAGAGAAGTAGATTCTGAACAGTAGGGGCCCCAGAACCGATCCCTGTGGAACACCACTGGTTATGGGTCTGCTGGAGGAGGTGGAGTCCCCTATTTTAACTGTATGAGTTCTATCAGTGAGCCAGTTTGCAACCCACCTTAGTATATATGGGTTGATACCAGCTGGGTGGATTTATCAATGATGCCTGAGTGAGGGGTTGTGTCAAAGCCCTTGGCTAAGTCTAGGTAGGCCATATGCATATATTTACCCTTGTCTAGGGCTTTGGTGACTGTCTCAAAGGAGTCCACCAGGTTTAACAGGCATGATCTCCCCTTGACAAAGCCAAACAAAGTGGGGACAAGTATTTGGAGATTTCCTATATCTTTGTTGATAAGGTCCACGATGATTTGCTCCATGGCCTTGCAGATAAGGTTGTTCAGGCTAATGGGTCTGTAGTTCCCATGGTCAGTGGATCTACCTCCTTTTAAAGGGATGACAATAGCTGTTTTCCATTCCAATGGGATGAAGCCAGTGCTTATGCTGTGATTGAAAAGAGTACCCAGTGGTGTTGCTAATTCCTGTTTTAACCTATGTAGAATGCAGCCTGGAATGTAATCTGGTCCCATAGAGGCTGTGTTTTTGGCCTTGGAGAGGGTGTTTAAGACCTGCTCCTTGGAGATACTAGGTGGGGGACAGGTGGCAGGGATGCTTTTGGGTATGTGTGGTGGGGACGGAGGAGTGAAATTTTCACTGAGCCTGTCAGCCAGCAGGTTTGCTATATTCACAGGTTCTGTAAATGTAGTACCATTAACTGCAAGTTCAGGGCAAATATGGGCCTTTCCTTTGAGGTTTCGGATGAAACTAAAGAATGCCTTATGGTTGTCCTTAGTTAGGAAAGCTAATTTGGATTCATAGTTAGCTTTGGAGGACTTCACAAGAAGTCTTATTTGCTTGGTTAAGTTGAGGAGAGAGTTTCCAGTTTTGAGACCGTTCCTGGCATAGCATTAGAATGGCCAGGAGCAGGGACATGGATTTGATGATCTCAGGCCATGTGCAGGACACCCCACAGCAACTGGATTCCTGAAGTCAGTCAGCAGGGGAAGGGTTAGGGCCTAACAAAAATGCAGACATTGCTGGGATGCCAGTGAAGTCACAAACTACCTCCATGGATGCCTGAATGATGGTCCAACTGGTTGGCTCTCGCTTCCATGTTGGGAGTATCCAATACTAGGGATAAAATGGGCTCAAAACCAATAACTGAAAGTGTTTTGGATGGCAGCCATGGAGGAAAACAGAATATAGAAAAAAAAAAACAAAAGCAATTTCATCTTCTAGTGCATCTGTTACAGATAATTTGTTATGTTGCTTTCATAAATACGAGTTTTCATTTTAGCGAAACCCAAAGCTATCCAAACAGTTTTCTTAATTCACTGTTCTTATATATTTAGAAACATGCACTTCCCTCAAAGTAATGCATTTTCTCAGAAAATTAACAGAGTGAAACTTGAGACACTATCCAGTATTTAAGGGTCTTTTTGGTAAAAATTAAGGAAATTAAACACAGGGGTGATTTTTTTTTGTCGTTGTTGTTGTTAGCATATGATGAACTTCTCTTCCAGCTTGTACAGTATGGTTGTCAGTTCTCTGCTCCTATAAGGGCTATCTTGTGCACAAGACACTTATGTGAGCTTAATAGAAGCACTTGAATATGGCTGTTAAATTTGTAACTCTATCAAGTTCATAGATACATCAGTATTTCCTAATTTCTAGAAACATTCGAACATGTTATACATTCTATATTCTATATTTAGGCGGTGTGTACAATTACAGCAGGGCCAACCCTTGACAACTTCCTTAGTAGCACCTACTGTCACAAGATCCTCACTCTCCATGTACTTCTCTCATAATGTTGGTTTATTTAGTTTGTTTTTTTTTTCAGTTTGTATGTATTCAAGGTTTAGAATGTTCTGTCACCCCATATTACATCAGTAGCTAACTTACAAGTGTTTCAGGTCTACAGAAGTCTGCGTTTTTGTAGACAGCTAGAATTGTAATTGAATGAAAGATTAAAGTAATTCTTAAATCCACTTGCTACTGTGTTGTTAAGTTATTCTGCCTCTGAAAACAGTTACAAGATCATTGATGTGTTGTACAAATATTTGTTTTACTTATTTTTCCCCTCACTTTGTTCTCCTTATTTTGCTTACTCTTACCTTTTTTTATAGTACCCCTCCTCAATTGTCCATTCTGCTTTCACAGTAGTTTAAACTTGTTTCCTAGACTTTTTTCTTTTTACCCCTTTTTTATCTTTCATCGTAACACACAGTCAAAAAATGCACATTAGTTGCTTTTTAAGAATCCCAACACAAATTGTTGAACCATTAAATTACTTTTCCAGTTCAACCACAAAATACACAAATGCAAGGTCCCCCTTTAAATGACCCTCCATGCAGAGAACAAGGTATTGATCCAAATAAGACATGATTTACACCAACATGAGGAGCACATGTCAGCACTGTGGCATAGAGGGATAAAGCCCCGACAATGGCCCAGGTGAGTCAGGTTCAATTAACAGCTTGGGCATTTGAAGAGTTGGTGTGGGAAGGTAGGCGCTCCCATGCTGAAGGGAGGGTGCTGACTCATACACACCATGTAAGATCTTATGTACAGGGATGGAGATGCAGAGAGGGGTGATTCCAAAGGAGGCAGAATGATACGCTAGTGCACCGCATTGAATATCTGTCGTAAAACATCAGGGGTGAGAAATGGTAACTATGGGGGGGTAAGATGGTTTTTCAAACCATAGGGGTAACAGTGCTCCAGTAAAAAAGACAGACCATTGCTGAAGGACCAAAATATCTAAAGTGTTTAAGAGCAAATCCAGTTGCAAAAAAGCAACATAAGATAAAAAGAACTAATGGTATAACAGACAAGAAGAAAACCTCATACTGACCAAGATGGCAGACTATGTGGTTGTATGTAAATCAAATGAGAAAGGTGGCTTAAGTGATTCTGCATAAGAAAAAAAAAGATCTCAAAAGCACTTATTTTATAAAATGAGTACGATTACTGAAATGCAAATAAACCTTAAAAGAGTACAGCTTGACAATAGTATATGGAGTTTTCCAAGATAATAGATTTCATTTGGAACTGTTATTTAAAATTGGGCAGTACAGAATCATTTTCGTACAAGACTACAAGTAATCAAGTTAATGATGATGTATAAATTTCTGAATCAGGAAGGAAAAAATAATGAGTAATTTGTCAAAGTAAATAGACATTGTGATTTTTGAGACCTTGAGACCTAATGAACTGTGTAATTGTCCATCAGTGCAGATGAATTAGTGCAGTAGTATTGCAGGTGATTTTCCATGTACATAAACATATAAACCTGGGCATTCAGTGACTCAAAGCAGACTTTAAAAGGGTGTATATTGAGCAAAGCAGATACTTATTACATGCCAATGTATGGAAATGTACTTACATGTTTATTTAGTGGGACATGAAGCCTAAAGAAAGAAAAACGCTTGTGTCTGAACAAGGACACATTTTAAAACTTGGTGAGTATGTCGGAAACATTAATGCAGCCATGTAAAATTAGGCAACTTGCTTTTGGAGAACTAAATGTACTACATAGCTAATAATTTTTCAAATGACAAGAATCCAAATATTCCAAAATGATTAGCACAAAAATATATAGGGTGTTTTTGCTGGTTACAAAAAAACACCACAATCTTTAAATATCTGAAATGTCAGAAAAATTATGAATGCACTATAAAAGCTTGTGATTCTAAAACATTCCATAACTACAGAAAGTTTTAGATTCCATAAAAAGGAATTATATAAGATGTTAGTGTATACACAGTAGAGCAGAATAGTCTATCTAGACACTGTCATAATGAATGAAACAGAAAGATCTGCATATGGAATATGTTGTAGAACCATACTCATTAAATAAGATCTTACAATTCAAACATTAAACACTGAGGCGCTACCTGAGCCACTGGCATATATGGATAAACCCCAGACTATGACCCAGGTAACCATTGATTAACTAGTGGCGAGGACAGGATAGTGCACAGCGCTGTTCTGCTGACACACCCTCTATTGGCATGCAGTGGCATGTTGTGATAAAGGACATTGAAATAACCACGCATGATGATAATGGCAGTACCCTTCAGGGTACATATCACCAGCAAAACAAAGGGTTATGCAGTTCATAAAAATGTCCTGATAAGCAACCCCAATACCTGCATGTATGATGTTCCCCCAAGATGGCTATTGCTCCCATGGACATGGGACTCCCTGCACTGGGGAATGAATAGAAATCCAGAGAGGAGGTTAAATGGTTGACAAGAAGAGGGGAGATTGATCAAAAATGTGAACCTAGCAATGCCAGTGGAAATAATAGCAAAAGCCACATTAGATTACATCAGAATACAGTGGAGCTTGCTGTTAACTGAATGTTAAAATTGTCTAAAAAAGCAAGGATGCTGTTAGTGTGGCAAAATGTGCACAGACGTCCTTCAAGGGTGGAGAGCTCTGAAGGATATTATATAGTGTGTGTGTGTGGGGGGGGGGGTTACCCACTGCTTCACCAAGGGTTTCTGAGCTAGTTGTTTTTATGTCTGAATTTGAGAACATGGGCTATTGATTTAAGCTCAAACCACACAGCAGCCACTGATGTATTGTACTTTAAACAAAATAAAATTGTAAAAGATGTCCTAAGTATGGTAATAAAACAGTCTGCAAGCAGAAAAAAGACTAAAAGTTGAATGGCATTTCTAAACCAACATGGATAAAAATGGTGGAAGCAGGAAGTGATGAGACAAAATGGAGTGAGGCACAGAAAATTAATCTATTATTTGATTTAGAGCAGTGCAATATGAAGCAGCCTGACAGAGATTATCTGCACCACATTAAGAAATGTCAGGTGTGCAACTTAAGATTCAGCTAGCTACTAAAACTTCTAAGCAATTTCTGTGCAACAGAATTATTTTACTCATACTAATGGACAAATGAGAGAAGTAGGTGAGAAGGTCTCTCTGGTGGGCAAACATAATTGTACCTGCAGTATATGAATGCAAATTTCAGAAAATGAAATAGTATGCATATGACATAAGAGTGTCAGCTTTGCTTCCTATAGAGTGACTATGACACATTAAACTCCTTCAGTTTTATGTCAAGAATCTGCATGTGGCAGCCAAAATTGTATTACTGCAGGTACTAAGCATGCTGTTGGCAAGGATGTCACTGAATGGCATAAAAGCTAAGAATGAACTAGAACCTAATATTTGCTCAAATTTCCAAGGATGCACCACCCAAGATGAATGAAGAACTACATAAACCAGAAAGCAAGGGGCTGCTGCCCAAAAGTAAAGCAAAGTGAGTGAACTGCACCCACAATGCCACTGCTGAAAAAGACAAGAGAGGGGGTATTTGGATCAGTGGAGAACACAAAGTCCCCATTAGGCCAGGAGAACATGCAGTACCCCTGCAAAAAAAAAAAAATGAAGATTTTTTTTTTATTACTAATGGCCTGGAGTACAGCAAATTCTTGAAAATTAACCAATATCGCATAATAACCAATATCGCACTGCACATGTCCTCAAGAGGACACAAAAATAAAAGTCCAGTCTGAGGGTAACATACAAAATTAAGTATTTAATTTGGATTCACAGAAAATCAACACACAATAAACATTCAGTAGTTAAGCACTTTCATCCCAATGACTTCATGGACTTCCTCAGAATGAATTTGAAAGTCGACCAAAATTAACTTGTACAAATTACCTAGACTGCATTTAATGAAAAAAGTACCTGAAGTAATTACTAAATACAGGAAAAACTACTTTCATAAAACCAATGTCCTAATTCAGTTGAAATACGTGTTTCAATCGATTCTCTTTTTCACAATATATTACAAACTAATAATATTGAATGTTAACATCTAAAATGTGTATCATTTTTGCTTTCATTTACATATTATGTATTAAAACAATAAATATCTGACAAATTCCAATTCCCTAACCTTCCATAAATATAACGTGTAAAATATAAATGTAGGGAGAAAATGTGAAATATTTATAAAAACGTGCATTGCATAAATCCATTCTTATTACCGCTGCTGATTACTTAAACATTTTGTATAATAAATCACTACCTTGATTTTCTAAAAAGGTTTAAAAATGTTCTAAAGTTTATCAGACCTTAACTGTAACACTGGAAAATTTTAGCTGTACTCATTCAAACCAGGCTCTTTTGAGGAATTCAGCCTTAACTGCCACACAAGTTCCTTGTATTTCAAAGTGTGTGTTCCCAAGGGCCACCCCTGGGATCTTGGGTAACTATTGCCAGAATCCCAAATACAATTTTTTAAAAGATTTACATGTAGACAAATGTTTATATAATGCGTTTTTCTCATACCTTCTAGAGGTACTACAGTAATGCTCATATATTCAACTTTTTACAGATCTCTCAGTTTCCCCACAGAGAAACTTTTACATGACAAACATGTTGCTATGTAAACCAAACCCTTATTTTTTGTAATTCCCCTGATGAAAATTAAAGTTATGGCTCTTGGGAATACACTGCCTAAGCTCCAGCAACAATGAATTTCTTTACAATTAATATAATGTCAGGCAAGTAACTGCCAGCAGTGTCACTGGTGCATCAAGTCACACACTTGCCTTTGATGCAGAAGGCTGTGGGTTCTATTCCCGTACCAGCTAGATTGACTGTTAAGACTACAGTGCAGCATAAGGGGGTGCTGTACTCTTGAGTATGTCTTCCTTCAGATGAGATGTTAAATTGACGACCCATCTGCTTAACTTGGTGGTAGCTCAAGTGGATGTAAAAGATCCCTTGGCACTTACTGAAAAAAAGAGTGTAGGGAAGTTCCTGATACCCTTTTCCTGTAGTAGTATAAATAGAGTCTATATCAGTTCATCGAAACATCTGAAGTTCGAACACCATATGTTCGAACTTCAAACCACGAACTGCAAAAACATTGAAGTCTTAAAACAGCGATTTTTTTTTCCCAGGGAAAAAAATCACTGTTCCAAGAAACACACGCAACACAAACACACCAGAACATCAATCCACACACATAGACTCAAAATCCTACATCTAACCCTACACTAAACTGTACATACACTACTACCTATCCATTTACCTTAACCCAAACCCTAACCCTAAGGTCCATCACTATCGCACACTCACCTGACCCGTGCCCTAACCCGAACTCACCTATCCCGCCCTAACCCTAAAGTCTTTCGCTATTGCACACCCACCTCACCCGTGCCCTAACCCTAACTCACCTAACCCGCACCCTAACCCTAACATCCACACAATCGCACACTTACCTGAACCTGACCCGTAACTTTCCACCACAGTCTTGATACTCGCAAAGCCACAGAAACGGCCCACCAAATTCTTTGCCTGGGAAAGAATTCAGTGGGACGCAGCTTTGCAATTACCAGTGTTCGAACTTTACAGTTCGAACATCTGGTATTCGATATTCAGCCATTTTGACGGACTGATATAAACCCGTATGAATATCATCTTAAGTCTTCCCTAAAAAAAGAGGCTGCTAGCCATGTGGAACTAACCCAGTCAACCAACGGATAACTAAAAAATAAAATCCATTACCAGTAACATTATTCTTGGATAGGAAACTGTGCTCCATAGTGGTCATATTCAACCAGATTACTTGTACACAAATCCAAAGCATGCAGTTTCAACATATGAATAAGAGATCTTTCAGTAAGTCTTGCACGAGATTGCAAGTGTTAGTCAGATGATGTCGGACAGCAGAGTGGTGCAGTGGTAGTGTTGTCGCCTCATAGCAAGAGGTCCTCCAGTTTGATTCTCTGCATGTCCTCCCTGTGTTTGTGTGGGTTTTCTCCAGGTGCTCCGATTTCTTCCCACATTACAAAGACATGCATCTGGAGTGTTTCTCCCTGGGCCTCTGCTGAAAATTGTCTTTGTTCCAAGTTGGATTTTCCCGGTAAATAAATGTTAACTAAATAATGATAGACCTGACAGACTGATGCTGGGCCAAATTGTTAAGGACTGTGCCTCTAATATATTTTGTTGACATAAGTCTTACTTATTATACTTATAAGACTTATGTATGACTCCAAGAAAAGGAAACCAGTCTGGTGAACCCCTGCCATAAATAAGCTATAAAATAGAAAGAGAAAACTAGTACAGAAAAGAGTAAAATCCCAAGAAGGAAAGACATCCCTGATCAGTATCAGCAAGAAATTATGATCCCTCATAAAATCATCCAAGGCAAGCTTTGAAAGAAAAATTGCCAAAGACTCCAAAGATAACCACAAAGTGTTCTTTAGCTATGTCAAGAACCTAATTGGAAACTCTCAGATCTGCTCTGAGTTAATGCAGAATGGCACAAAATACACTGAACCGATTGATATTGCCAACATTCTGGCAGACAGGTTTAGTGCAAACTTCACCCCCCTCTCACCCCCTAAAGGGCCCATAACCATACCAGAAGAATGTAGAGCCCCGGCAATCACTGACACACAGGTTAAAACAGCCCTATCCAAAGCCAAAAACACAGCTTCAATGGGACCGGACGGTGTCCCAGGCTGTGTCTTACACAAGCTCCAAAATTAACTAACCCCTCACTTAAACACGCTGTTCAAACTCAGTCTCTCTACAGGCTACGTACCCATAGAGTGGCACACAGCAACAGTTATCCCGCTCCACAAAGGTGGAGCCACAACGAACCCCGGGAACTATCACCCTATAAGCCTGACTAGCCTGGTCTGCAAGGTTATGGAGTGCATCATCATGGAACTCATTAATAGAGACATTGGGAACCTCCAAACATTGGACCCTACCCAGTATGGCTTTGTTAAGGGCAGAGCATGCCTCCTAAACCTGGTGGACTTCTTTGAGACAGTTACCAAGGCTTTAGATGAGGGAAAGGAGGTCCACACAGCCTACCTAGACCTCGCAAAGGCTTTCAACACCATTCCCCATTCCGGTATTATAGACAAGCTCATTAGCCTGAACATAAACCCCTACATCACGAGATGGGTTGCCAATTGGCTCATGGATAGTACCCACACGGTGATAGTTGCAGACTCTAGGTCAGACTGTAAACTGGTTACAAGTGGCATCCCCCAGGGCTCCATCCTGGGACCCCTCCTGTTCGGTATATACTTCTCAGAGGTACAGGCAAGCACAGGAGGACTATGGCTGACCAAGTTCACAGATGACTGCAAACTGGGGGCCATAATTGACTCTCCGGCTGATACAGACATCCTCCAGAAGGGTCTCACTGAGATGTAACGTGGTGTCAAAATCATGGCCTCAAGCTAAATGCCAAAAAGTGCATAGTCATCCCCTATGGAAAAAACAAAGTGCCCGTGAACTACCACATACGTGGTATTCCCCTAAATACAGAAAATACAATAAGGGATCTGGGGACCCAAGAAGATAGTAATCTCTCCTTTGATAATCATATTGCAAAGGTGGCTAGAAAATCCTTCTATGTGGCCCACCAAATCACAAAAGGGTTCGCATCTAGAACAAAAGAGGTTACTGTGCCCCTCTGCTCATCACTCATCAAACCCATCATAGAGTACAACGCCCCATTTGGGATGTACCTAACAAGACACCTGCAACAGCTGGAAAGACCACAGAAGTACCTCACCAAGAGAATTATTGGCCTCAGACAGATGCCCTATGCAGGCTGACTGAAGAAACTCCAGCTGTACTCAGTTGCATACCACTTACTCAGAGGTGATCTTTGCCTGACATACAAGGCCATGTCCAACCCAGAATTGATGGACATGCTCCACCTAAAAAAAGAAATCCCCAAGAGCCACATGCTCTAGGGATCTAAACCTCACCACGATGATAAATAGGACATGCTGGAGGGATAAATTCCTGTCTCAGAGACTCCCCATGCTTTGGAACAGGATTCCGTCTACATTAGGCAGAGCCCCTTATAAACATTCTTCAAGAGAAACCTTGACAAGTGGATGAGAAACAGAAAATTTACACCAGGGATCACTGCAGTGGCTCTGCTGGACAGAGGCACAGGGAACTAATGGTTCTTCTGGACAGAGGCACAGGGAACTAATCTAAGGGGGTGACGAAAGCCAACACATTCTGGCTAGGCTTATAGATGCCCTCGGGCAGATAGCCTAGTATTTACCTATGAACCTGTAAGTATGGTATGTTGGGAAGGTGTAGACCATTTAAGAAGTGTTCTATAACAAGGTTTGCTGAAACTATTTTCTAGACAACTAAGTTTGGAAGCACAGTCTTAGGAACAAGAGGATATCATTGAACTGATACCAGGAACCCAACAGTACAGCCACAAAACACACCAAAAATCCACAAAGACCAAAGAAGGACCAAAACTGAGCCACAAAAAGGTGTATTTATTAAAATACTAAGCGCTTTCATGTGAACTGTAAACAGACTTCTTCAGAGTATACTGGTACAAACACAAACAGGTTTATATAATCCTTGTAATCAGTCACATGACTCCAGTCCACACACCCATACAGTTAAATATAAAAACAAACAAATACATGACAAATATCTACATAAAATAAATACTCAACAATTCAATAAAAAAACCTCTTATTGTGTTCTTTGTTATTTTTTTATACTTGATAGGACCTAAGTTTTAAAACACTACCAATGGATAACTGCTCGTTAAGCAAAGGGTGAGTGTTAGCATTTAACCTTAGTTGGCAGAGCAACTCACGCAGCTCTAGTAAATCCTCCCAAGGTCCTCCCCTAGGGTTTTTTACTACACAATCCAGTCCAAAAAATAAAAAAAATAATGAGTTGGATTGCTACTGACATGTTTAGCTAGGCATTAGAACCCCTATTTTTCTCAATATCCAGGGAATGCTCATAAAAATGTTTCCTCAGTTTCCTTTGTGGTTTCCCCACATAGAAACTGGTACATTTTTGAAAGAGGGCCAAGTAAATACCTCCTGTGGCATTACAGTTACAAGCAAAGGTGGCTTTGAACAAGTTGCCATTAACATATATTTGATCAGCCATCAAAATAAACTTGCACAGGGCACAAGACCCACACCTTTTGGTACCAGTTTTTGTGTTGGAATATATACTAGGATATGTAGCTCGGGGTTCTAAAAAGTTTTTTATAGTTTTACCTTTCCTGTAAACCACAGCTGGACTGTCCCCCAGTTTATCCATAACACCATTAAACAAAGAAAGGACTGACCAATTTTTAATGAGAATATTTCTAATGGCCCTGTTTTCCACATAATATTGCATCACAAAGCCAGAAGAAAAATCTCTCCTGGGACCGTCCTCTTTGTTAAATAGATCAATGACAGACACAGTATCAGATCTAATGAGTGGTATGATGGCATCTATCTGCCTTTTTTCCTTTATGTCAGATCTAATCGACTTGACTAAATGAAGGGCATATCCTCTGGCCTTAAACATATTAGCTAAAACTTCGCTTTCCACTTCAAATAGGCTGTTATCTGAAATCATCCTAGCCAGCCATATAAATTGGTCCTTAACAATTCCCTTTTTTTGAAAATGAGGGTGATTACTTTGGTAGTGTAACAAACTATTACAATAAGCTGGTTTCCTGTATATACCACTTTCTATACTCTGTCACCATTGTTAAAAATAGTTACAGCCGGATAGTTAACAGAGACAGGGTTAAAGGAATAAGTATAGCTCAAAAAAGTAGTAGAATTCAAAAATTCCACAAAGGGAATGATGTACCAAGCCAGTGGGGCACCATTGATGCTAAATTAAGCACCTAAGACCATAGCAAAGGCTATATGTATAAAAAGAGGAGATGTAATACAGTAATGCAGCATGATAAGATCATGGCTGCTTCGTATTTTTACCCACATGCTAGGACAGGATTTTAGTTTCATTACTCAGGCTGCAACATTATGAGTAAACATTTCCTTACCATGGGTAAAATATGAAGTAGCTCCTCTCTACCATTGTGTGTTACCATATCTGTAATCATCTCATGAAACACATATCCTAAATGGTTTAGTATGCCACCTACCAAGTTCCAAGTACATTAATTCAAATACAATGTCAACCCAATATAGCTAATTAGACCATCTGAGCAATGTGCTATGAAATAAATTAGTCTTTCCTTTTCTATTTAATATTAGTTTGAGCATTCCTGTCATACCAGACTTTTTTCTGCTGTACCAGATCTTTGTCTGCTGTTGGGCTCCTGCCAGGTTCTCCTGGGCTGAGCCCATGAGCTCCCTAAGCCTTGTCCTGAAGTTTAGCACATATGCCACAACAGACTCCATGCAGGATTCACACTCACCCTCCCACTCATCACAAATCAAATCTAAAGGTACCCCTCACCCTATGCCCATACAGCAACTCAAATGGTGAAAAACCTGTTGATTCCTGGGGTACCTCCCGGTATGCACACAACAGATGTGGCAAATATTTGTCCCACTCTCTCTTAAACTGGTCTGCAAATGCCCATAGCATGGTCTTTAGTGTAGAGTTCAAACTCTCCACAAAACCACTAGTCTGGTAGGGGTATTTTTTAGGTGCTTCACCCCACAGAGCCTCCACAGACAAGCCAACAGGTATGATATGAAATTGGCACCTCTGTCAGCCAGTATTTCTCTTGGGAAACCAACCCTGCTGAAAATCTCTAACAAGGCATTTGCCACCTTCTCAGCCTCAATGGAGGCCAGAGCCACTGGCTTGGGGCATCCAGTAGCATAATCTACTACCACCAGTATATATTTCTTCTCAGTGGAACTTGGGGTAATCAGAGGCCCCACAATATCAATTGCTACCCTCTGAAATGGCTCCTCAATCACAAAGACATCAAAGGAGCTTTGACCTTGTCTCCTGCCTTGCCTACCTTTTGGCACTACTCACAGGTCCTGCAGTACCCTGTTACATCTCTTGCAACCCCAGACCATTAAAGGTTCTGCATAATACATCTCTTGGTATACTTTATGCCCATATGCCCTGCAAAAGGAATGTCATGGGCTATGGCTAGAAGAGCCAGGTAGTAGGCTCTGGGCACTACCAACTGCTGTATTACCTCACCCTCTAGCCCTCCCTCAGGGGTCCACTCTCTGTATACTGGAAAAAGGGTTACTGTATAGTCTCCCCTTTTCCTGGAGAATCAGATGCCTCCTTAGCTACCTCCCTCATGCCTCATAATGTAAGGTCCAAAAGCTGAGTCTGCCTCAATTCTCCATTTGTGACCCTTCCCAGCTCCCTTTCCACAGGATGCATGCATGGTCTCTTCTGACAGTGGTACCTCACTGACAGCCTGGGTACGAACACTCACCTCTGCCCTTGCAGTCACCCTATTCTCAGGAACTTCAGTATCTATCAGCTTCTGTGGCTCACTTTCAGGCTCACTGCTACAGGATAGCTCCCTCCATGAAATAGTCACCTCACCAACCCCAGCTTCAGGTCTGGGGTCTCCCCCAGGCTACCTGACCCACATGCCTGTCTCCAAGCCTGACTGCATGTAACTACATGCACACAAGGTACTGCATTATCAAAATCATTCCCTATCAAGACATTTGCAGAGATATCCTCAAACACACCTTCCTGCTTGCTTCCTTTTCTATCCTCCCAGTAAAGGTGAACCTTGGCCAAAGGTATTTGGAATGGTGTCCCTCCTAAAGCTCTCTTTGGTGTGGACTGCCCAAGCAAGTACTGCTACTCTTTAACCACTGCATGCTTCACAATGGTTATGTCAGAGTCTGTGTCTCTCTTAGCAGTGGCCTGTTTTTCATCCACTAAGATAGGACACAAACTTTGGTAATAATTTGGTACCACTGTTGCCTCCAGACAACTTTCCACTGGCACCCTGTAATTCCCACTTGCTAGCTCCTTCACCTTTTTTTCCCCACCTTGCCTCAGTGGGCATTTGTATGCTACATGGCCCCTTTGGTTACATATAAAACATCTAACCCTTAGTGCTGGCCATGTACCTGAGCTAGTGGCTTCTCTTGTTACTGGTGTACTCTGTTGGGGTAATTTAGGCTGCCCACCATGGGTTCCCCTATAACCGTGTGCAGTGCTGGCTATTCCCTTCTTGTGCGATGATGTCCTGCTTGCTAAGTAGAAATCCCCTTCTCTCTCCAGTTCATCTGCAGAGTTACACTCCCGGTCTGCCAACCAGATTCTCATGTCCTCAGGCAAAGTGCTAAGGGCTTGTTCCCTCACCAAAATGTCTGCCAGCCCTTCAAAGACCTGACACCCACTAACCTACCTATGAAAATAACTGCTTAACTCAGCAATATAATCACATACACTTTCATCTGCCTTGCGTCTATGCTCACGAAACTTTTTTTCTGTAAGCTTCAGGTGTTATTTAAAACACTCTAGTAAGCATTGTTTTACTTTATCATAGTTTAAACAATCAGTATCAGACAATTTATAAATAGCAGTTACAGCTTTACCATGGAGTAAGGGGGTCAGGAACCATACAAAAAGCCCTTGGTCAACATTATACTGTTTACATACCCTTTCAAATATATGAATAAAACTATCAAAATCATCACCCTCTGTAAACTGTGGAAGAAATTTACTGACCTTTATTGCTTCTGGGGTTCAGTTATTCCCTTCCCCATTACCTCCATGACCCTGACAAAGAATCAGCATCTCCCTCTCATGTTGGTGCTGTCTCTCATTTTCTTCAGCCTCCAAATACTGCAGTCTCTCTCCTAATTCTAATTCCATTTGTTTCTCTAAATTGGCCTCCAGTTCAAGTCTCTTTAACTCCAGACAGATTTTTAAGTCCACTGAGTTAAAGGTAAACTGTCCTGTTTCTGAAGACTGCACATCTCCATCACCAGACTGGTTGTCTTCCGGGTTGCTTGTCCGTGCTGCAGCAGTGACCAAGGCTGAAATAATTTCCTCTTTAGTCAAGTTGGCATGCATTAGTCCTTTGGCTTCGCACACCTTGGCCAACTGGTTCTTTATCAGCTTGCTATAATCCTCTGCTGATATCCTTTTCTGCTTTCCCTGACTAAACTAAACTATTTATTTTATTTATTTATTTTACATTTGTTGACCAGGCCAGTCTAACTGGATACATGTCCATTTTCAATACAGGTCTGGGGAGAAAAGCTCCAAGACACATAGAAAATACAATATAGAAAGTTGTAACAGTCCAAGCTTAAAAAAAACAGCTTTTGTTAATAAAAAATTGTTAATAAAAAATACGAAATACAATACCCATAATGAGCATAACACGAACAGTAAACAGAAAAGGTAATGTACAAGAGAGGATACTATATACATATATACATATATTTGATTTGCAATAACATGGTCTATTGATTCTTTAAGGATAAGTCTTTTGATTCTTTAAGGATAAGTCTATAAAGATGAAGAGTATTTATTAGTGTAAAGTAAGAGTTAGTCAGGGTTAGTACAGGAGCATAACCAGTGTGTATTGAGAAATAGTTTTAGATTCTTTTTAAAAAGTGTAAGAGAAGACAGAGTTACGAGTTCAGTGGGTAGTAGATTTCATAGCTTTCGAACAGTATTAGAGAACAGGGAGTCTCCTGCTGAGTTGTTGGATCTGCAAGTATTAATCAGCAGTTTGTTTGAGGAGCGTAAATTCTTAAGATTGTTGTAAGGATTAATGAGGCTAGTGAGCATTGGAGTGTTAATGGGTTGATACAGGGTCTTATGGGCTATAGTAAGCTGGTGAAATTGAAGCTGGTTTAGAAACTCTAGCCATCCTAGTTGTTTTAGATTAAGACAGTGATGAGTTCTGAAAGGAGAGCCAGTGACAAATCTAGCAATATTATTATAGGAGATTGCCAGTTTGTTGAGGTTGTTTTTAGAAAGATTAGTGTATATAGGTGAAGCATAGAGTAGAGTGGAGATTAAGTGAGTTCTGGCTATAGCAGTCCTAGCTACTGGTGTAAGAAAGGGTTTGATTCTATAGAGGGATCCCAGTTTTTTGTTGACCGATTTTATTGTGCTGTTTATATGAGTATCAAAGTTGAGGTTGTTATCTATTGTTATTCCTAAGAGTTTAGTGGTTGGTCAGGAGAAATGAGAGTACCATTATTAGATATGAGTGTGAAATTTATAGGGGTGGACTTTCGGGTTGGCGTGAAAAGTAAAAGTTTAGCTTTTTGGGGGTGTAGGAGGAGGCAGTGGTTTGAGAACAATTGCTCTACAGTACTGAATGCTTTTTGGGTAAGGGACTGTAGTTCAGTTGGAGAAGTGGCTGAACAAATTATAGTAGAGTCATCTGCGTATTGAATACAGGTGGCATGTGGAATTGTTGTGTGAAGGTCATTAATATAAATGGAAAATAGGAGTGGGCCTAATATGGAGCCCTGAGGAACAGCAAGGGAAACGGGAAGGTGATTAGATAGTTTATTGTGCCAGAGTACAGCCTGCTGTCTGTTTTCTAGGTATGATTTGAACCAATTTATGGCTAGAGGTTTGAGTGAAAGGGATTTCAATATATGTAAAAGGAGTTGGTGATTAACCATTTCAAAAGCTTTAGATAAATCAATGAAGACTGCAGAAGAAAGAATATTTTTGTTACAGTTTTTGTTAATGCAGTCTGAGAAGGATAGCAGGGCAGTGGTGGTGCTGTGGAAAGGTCTGAATCCATGTTAACAGTTGGCAAGTAAGTTGTTTAGGAGTAGGTGGTTAAGTAGTTGCTTATGGATGCACTTCTCCATTATTTTTGCAAGAGGAGATAGTAGAGCTATAGGACGAAAGTTAGAGAAGTCACTGGAGTTCCCACCTTTATGTAGTGGGATGATATGAGACATTTTCCAGATAGATGGGATAGTTCCTTCACTTACGGTTCTGTTAACCAGAATGGAAATGGGATAGGCAATGGCTTTAGCTCCTTTTTGCAGGTATTCTGCCGGAAGTTGGTCAGCTGAGGGGGTGGTAGGTTTTAATTTTTGGAGAAGGGAGCAAATAAAGGAAGTAGACACTGGTTGTAACTGAAATGATGGGGATGGGCTTGTAGTAGAAGTAGGCAGATTTGAGGTATCAGGAGATAGATGGCTAGCAAGTGTTTGGATGGCATCTGTGAAGAAAGAATTGAAGGCATTAGCAGTATGTGTGGTGTTCTCGGGGTTAGAGGCTAGTGGGTTAGATGTGATAGATTGACCTGGGTATAGAAGTTTGTTAATGCTAGTCCAAAACTTTTGTGGTTTCTTTTGGTAGGTTTACTGTAGTTGGAGGTAAACATTTTTTTTGTCTAACAGGATGGCATTTTTTGTATTATTTCTAAGTTGCCTAAAGGTTTGGTGATCTGTAGGATTCTTAGTAGTATGCCATTTTGCCCAGGATTTGTTTCTGAGAAGGATTTTTTGCCTAGTAGCATTTGAGAGTCAAGGGGCTGGTTTAGCTTTATTTCTAACAGAACGTGTTGGGGCGTAGTGGTCCAGGATGGCTAAGAATGTGGAATTGAAGTATTTACTGCTTCATTTAGTGGGAGGGACTTTAGTGGTGACCAATTACATTGCTTGAGTTCTGTCTGGAAAAGTTCTGGGTTAAACTGCTTTTTGGTGCGTACTGTCCTGAAAGTGTTTGGTAAGTTAGGTTGGTTTTATGTCTGATAATATAAGTTAGTGAGTGGTCACTTAGGTAATCTGGGAGGGTTCCTACTTTGTATGTTTGATGAGAACTATTAGTAAGTATCCAGTCTAAGGTACTTTCTTTGTTATTGGGTCTATTGGTTCTGGTAGGGGAGTTAATAGTTTGTGAGAAGCCATATAGGTTAATATGGGTGGTGGGGTGTGTATTACTACAGGACTTTCAGTCGATATTAAAGTCTCCTAGGACTATGGTTTCTTGTGGGAGATTAATAGAAACCCAGTTAAGGATATTTTCAAGGGTATTAATGTTATTTCCTGGAGGAAGATAGATACAGATAATATTTATGGATTTACATGAGTTGACCTGAAATTTAGAGATGAGTATTTCAGCACTATTGTCTGAAGGTGGTCTAAGATTTACAGTGCTAACTTGTAGCTCTGCTTTATAAAGGATTGCTACCTGCCTCCCTTTTTGGCTGTACGGTCTAGTCTAAGGATATTGTAATCAGGTGGGGTGACTTCATTGTCTTTAACAGTAGGTTTTAGCCAAGTTTCAGATAAACATAGGATGTCAAATAGGTGGACATCTAGGAGGGCATGTAGGTGGGCAATTTTATTGTTAATGCTGCGTATATTGAGATGTGCTACAGAGAGTGAGTTAGACATTTTGGTAGGGGCTTGGGTACTAGTGTTATTAGGGTTGCAGTTTATAGTGGTAAAGGTATAGTTTGGGCCAGGGTTAGGATGAATGTCCCCATCTAGTAAGGAGTGGAGGTATATTCTATTTTTAGGGTGGTGAAGCTTACAATAATAGTCAAATAATTTTCTAATATTTAGATTGGTATACTTAATGTGTGCTAGTCTATGATATTTGGCTAGTAGGTAGCTGGGTTTGCATATGATGTTTATGAAGTTTAGAGAGATAGCTAATGGTGGTATCGAGGTGAGTTTGGAGGGGAAGAAAAGGGTGGAGTATAGTGGTTGTTCATAGGAAGTTAGCAGATAAGCAATTGTTAGAGGAGGAAAGAGTGAGACCAAGAGTAATAGTTGTATTTGGTGTGGGATGGGTGATATAGACATTATATTGGATTGAGAAGTGGGAGAAGAATGGGAGGTAAGGTTCTATGAACAGGTAAGGAGATATATCAATATCACAAATGAATAAAACTGTTGTGAAAATGAAACTCTGTATGTTTTCCTTGTGGCTGCTGAGAGTACACTCACCTTCAGTGACAACTGCCCACCACCTATTGATGTTCAATTAATATCCCAGCCAGTTGCTACCAATAAGTGACAGGTCCCTACTCCAGGCCAGCAATCAAAGAGACTCAGTCCTCACCACTGAGTGCTGGTCACTAAGAGTAAATATGGATTCACACAGTATTTTCAGATGCAGCTCCCTGCAACAAGCACAATTTCTCTTAAGAACACACAGGGAACATGGTCCAGACCTGGGGCTGGACTCTCTTTCTCTCTCCAGACCCACACAAAACTCTACACTGACCATTTTGGAGCTCTGTGTCCCTGTTTCCAGTAGCTGACACACACACATGGATATTTGAGTTTCACACACACACACACACACACACACACACACACACACACACACACACACACACACACACAGTTGGGAAAAGATGGCACAGATTTACTAGCTGTGCCCTTTTCTGCTCAGATTCTGAGGTAATCATGCTTCCACCAGTCAGCTACCCTAAGGCTCTTACAAAGGGTACCCAATTATATTGTGTAAAATTAATACCAATACAGATGGCAAGTTGTGACCAAAGGAGCAAGGCTTTCAGGAATGGGCACAGTGTCACTAAACAAGCATAAGTAATCTCAAGATGTTAAAAGTATTCTCTAGAGGACCAGCCACAATGAAATGTATTAAAATATTTAATGATAAATAATAAAACAGAAAACAAGAGAATACTGAATACAACAACAGAGTTTCAACCACAGAGATATAAAAATAATAGAGTTGGATAGTTTCTCACAGATGCAGAAAACAATACTAAACTATTCTCACTAAATGTCCCTGACTAACTAAAGAATTACTGTTCCCTGACTACTTACTAAAGCAAGGCAAGCTGATGTATGCTGAGTGTCTTACAACAGCAAAAGCCAGATGATCTCACTATCTCTGTCTGTGTGGATGTGTGAGATATATATCCTGTCAAAAATCTTTCCTGTCAGATTCTAAAGTGCTGCTGCGAGGGTTGCAAAGAAACCAGATGCAGGCTAGAGGATGACATCACATCCAGTCACCTGACTCTGGTACAATACACACACAGAGCTTTGCTAAGATCTCTGACAGTATCTGAAAGCTGTAACACAGTATCAAACTTTCCACCCTTCCAGAGTTCTCTGATAAAACATATACATTTGATTTGTTACATCAATACAACCTAATATACATGCATAGATTCTTTCTGTTCAGCAGGTGCTACTGCTGATGTATTTTTAACAGAAGTGACTTTACAAATATATTTTTACTCAAACATCTGTACAAATCAGTGTGATAGTCAAATAACATGTCTTTACAAATCTCCCTCTACCTATGCTGGCATATGTATGCATGTACTGCCCTACTTCCCCTGACACAGATGGCACTACCTCATAATATCACAACACATTTACAGTAACTGACTTGATTTACAACATCAGCTTGAGTGCTTGACAGCACAGACAGAAAGGATCGGTGTACCAATCCTGGGGTGGGGGACTCTCAGTTTTGGGGCAGACTCATGTGTTTGGATTTCCCTGGTGGAGACCAGGGAAAGAACCAGAAGTGCTGAATGAGGGTGGGTAGGGCACCCTGCTGATGTCATACTCTTGCAGAAGTGGGGCGTGGTTTAGCACTGGCATCCATTGCACATACCTGACTTAGGGTGTTGCTGGCATGTGTTGGGTCAAGAAGAATTAGGGGGAAAAGTATAATGCCTCACCGGGATGCCTCGATTTCCTTACTTATTACAGACATAACAGAAGTCAGGAGGAGGTAGGAATGCTTGGTAGACTCAGCAAATGAGAAGAGATATTGGGAGCTTCAGCTGTTCTGGTGTGAAGGAGTCAAAAATGTATAAAGACTGATATACAGTTGTGAATTTACATAGCATAACATGAGTAAGTGTAATATCCAGTGTCACACAGCAAAACATGCAGGTAAAATGAGCATAAAGACAGCATGTAGAACAGAGTAAAGTAAGGTGCTTCAAGGGGCCTGCAGTGAAAATAAAATGTTAACCCCCTGGGCCAGAGGTATTTACTGGCACCAAAATAAATGACATGTACACAAATTAAAAAATAGTAATTTGTGAACTTTATTTGATTTAAACAAACTGCTTACAATGATGGTTATCCATTATTTTGTCATAATTTGTAGCACAGTGACAGACCAGGGAACTCATCAAGAGGAAACAAGAGGAGTTAGAGGGACATAAATGTTTCATGTGCATGGAGAAAGAGCATCTAAAAGCGTCTGTTACCCAGCCTGGGGGGATTAGGAAATTCAAAGAGAAAAAAATGAATGAGACTATAATGCTTACATCAAGAGATACAGTTTCACTGGTCTACAAGCCAAATATGCCAAATAATCATGTTTACATAATAAAAGCATATAAAAAATCTAGATTCTTGTCATTATCTGGTCACAAACATAGGAGTTATTGTAATTTCTAACAGTTCATACATCAGGCACACCATTACCCAAGGGAATGAGTTGTACACACAACAGAAATAATATTAAATGTAAACAATGTAAATACAAATTTACCAGAATCAGATAAAAAAAGTTATTTTATATGTATATATTGTAATAAAATGTGAATTTAGGACTTTAGGCTAGCCTTGTGAAAGGGAGGATTAGAACATTGTTTTTTTAATTCCTGTACATTGATCTATTTAAATATGTACTACAAAAGTATATGAAAATGTTTTAAAATGTACTAAATAAAGCAAACTATGGCTTAATGATAAAATAATTAAAAGAGAGTTGAAGAAAATGAAATTAGCAGTTTTCTTTCTTACATACATAATCTCTGAAATGTCAGGTACCTTTCAGGGCACTTCTCACTTTCCCAAATCAGCCCATTATTTTGATGCCCCACAGCATGCCATCTGGGGTGGTGTTTTCTCTTAAGGGGACATCAGCCTTATGATATCCTTTTCTTATTTGTGGAGTGGCAGGGAGGTGGATGTAAGTGGAGTATAGTAGGTACTATCCAATGGAACATTAGCTAAAATAGCTGTAAAATAAACCACATTTATAAAGTATACTGTTTGAAGTATGTCCTTTGGAAAACTTCAGGCATTGATTAAATCCCAAGTATTCTGAGGTATTTATATTGTCCCAGAAGAATACTGAAGGTACATAATTTCAGACTGAATCAAATTTTATTTGCCTGGACCCATAGTTGTCATTTAATACTGAGAGAACAATTGGCTCTGGACATAATGCTTAGAATATCAGTGTCTTTGGTAGGTAGGTAGCACTATCTGACTTCTGGCATTAAAGATCCTGGAAATCAATGCACACACTTATTTTTCTGTGATTCACCACTATTACCATGCTATTAACCAGCCTGTAGGCTTGTTTAGGCTTGTTCATAGGTTCATAGGTTCATAGGTTTATACTAGGCTATCTGCCCTAAGGCATTTATAAGCCTAGCCCAAATTATTGTGGCTTACGCCACCCCTTATATGAAAAAATACTGTGCCCATTAGTTTGTTGTGCCTCTGTCCAGCAGTGACACAGAGATGATTCCTGGGGTAAACCTACGATCTCCCATCCACAGGTCTAGGTTTCTCTTGAACAGAGTCAGCGAGGTGCTCTGCCTCACATGGACCGGGATTTTATTCCACAGCATAGGGAGTCTCTGAGTGATAAATCTATCCCTCCAGCACGTCCTATTTATATCCGTGCTAAGGTTTAAGTCGCTTGCTCTAGTGGTTTTGGTGGATTTGGATTTTTTGAGGTGGAGCATGTCCATTAATTCCGGGTTGGACATGGCCTTGTATGTCAGGCACATGTCACCTCTGAGCAGACGGTATGCGACTGAATAGAGCTGGAGTTTCTTCAATCTGGCAGCATATGACAGATTTTGGAGTCCCTTTATCCTTTTGGTGAGGAACTTTTGGGGTCTCTCCAATTGCTGCAGATGTCGGGTGAGATACATCCCGAATGGGGCATTGTACTCGATCATTGGTCTGATAAGTGAAGAGTACAGGGAACAATGACCTCACTAGATCTGGATGTGAATCCCTTCATGATCAGGTGGGCAATGTAGAAGGTCTTTCTAACCACTTTAGCAATGTGAGTGTCAAAGAAAGGCCACTGTCAACCTGGGTCCCCAGGTCCCTGATAACCTCTTCTGTGCTTAGTGGATTGCCACCTATATGGTAGCTTGGGGTTACCTTGTTTTTCCCGAAGGGTATGACTATACATTTTTTGGCGTTTAACTTCAGGCCATGGCTCTGGCACCAGCTATCTGTTTCCGTGAGTCCCTTCTGAAGGATATCCGTGTCCGATGCACTTTCCACTATGGCGCCCAGTTTGCAGTCGTCTGCAAACTTTGTCAGCCAAAGTCCTCCCATGTTGGCCTGTACTTCTGAGAAGTAGATGCCAAACAATAGGGGGCCAAGGACCGAGCCCTGTGGGACACCACTTGTAATGTCTGTCTGCTCCATTCCTTTTGGATATTGTTCTATATTACACTTCATGGCCACTCACACCCTGTGCAGAGTATGTAGATAAATTAATGTTATATTTACCTGGCAAACATTCAGTCAAGTAAACAAATGAATGTTTTGAAAAACTGTTCTTGCTAATGGTAGATTTCCTTTCTGGACTGCTTTGAGTATTCCTTACAGAAACACTGCATGGATGTCTGACTGATCATCTCTCTAACAGTGCAAGCTGTCTGCCTTGCAGCACTGTGGACTGCTGACTCTTTGGCTATACAGCTTGTGATCATTATCTGCGGCTTGAAAGCAATCCTGCGTGAGATATTGGCTTACTGCAGGGACATTTGGAACCTCAATGCATATTACCACTCCAGCTCAATTTGTATGCAGAGTATGTCAGAAATGTGATCACTAGGGAGTCTAATTTGTCCTGCACTTCCAAGGCTTTGTAAAAGCTGTCATTCATAACATTACAAATAGTAATAGTGCTCACTTCAGACCTGATACTGGAGTTGAGTGCAAACTGTTCTATGCCAGTGATTCTTATATTCACTCCTACAGTCTTACAACCTACAGTATTCATGCACAGACCTCAAAGTGCTTTCATTTACCAGTTCAGAGACTGAACAGACTGCTTTCACCTGTGTCTGCTGATCTATGTTCAGTTATCTGCAACATACTACATTTGCTCCTCTCAATGAGTCTCTGTATACCACACATCTTGGCAAAAATTATTCATATTTCCACATCTCCTGCATATTCAATTATCCTCAAGACAGGCTCTGCTCATACAACAATACCCACATCTATTACAATACTTTTGTTCAGCAGTCAACACCTTAACCCTTTTTCAAGCTCCATTAGCTGTCTTCATGCTATCCCTTCTCACTCTGTACCATAATTATACCGCCATTAGTTTAGTTTTAACAGTCTGTTTTGTAGATGAATTTTACATTCCTACAGTTCCTCTGCCAACTCCATCATTTGCATATTTGTTGGCTCTTAAATACATTGTATTCTTTAATTGTTTTATCTCCTGCTCCATAAGAAAGATTGCTAATTGCAAAAGTTAGTCAGAAATATATAGTTCTAAGTGTTAATCCCAAACTTTCCAATTTTCTGTTAGGTAGTCATGAGCAGAGGTTTGTGGGCTTAATGCTATAGACATTTTCATTTTTAGTAAGCATTTTTTTCTCTTAGCTGTTGTCTCTTTTGTTGTTGTGTATGATTTTTATGTTTAAAATGATGGTCAGCTCATTTCACATTTTGTTTGCTCAACTACTAATCTGCAGCTTCTAACTGGTAGGCCTTGGAATTGTGGATCATTAAGAAAATTTGTTCATTTATTTACTTTTTTTAAGTAAGGACCTTAACACCATCTGCATTCAGTAACACTGTGTAACAATTCCGTCTGCAGAAGAAGGAATGCCTCATTGGTGCA
This sequence comes from Protopterus annectens, assembly GCF_019279795.1. Classification (NCBI taxonomy): domain Eukaryota; kingdom Metazoa; phylum Chordata; order Ceratodontiformes; family Protopteridae; genus Protopterus; species Protopterus annectens. The sequence goes on from NC_056737.1 coordinate 251,891,869, forward strand.
GAGGAATGAAACCGTAACTGCAGCCCAAACCCTTAATTTTCTAGTAATCTGGGCACCTGCTGAAGTGTGGCAGGAACAGAAATGTTGAGTTTCCATCTGTTTGTCTTGCCTCGTGAGTAGGATGCAGGTTGTACTGGGGACACATGACCAAAGCATAACAGGGCAGATGGTGATACTAGAGAGGTGCAGATTTGAAGCCATGTTTTATTAAGACAGGTAGCTTGAGGGACAAATTACCATTAGGTAGATTTCAGCCCCTTGCAATGCCAAAGCATGCCCTCCTTGTGATGTCACCTCAACTTATCAGAGAAAGTTAAGCATAAGGAAAAAGCCCACTGTAAGTGACATTGCAAGTAACTTGACTCCTCTTCAACTCCCTCTGGCACTGGCTCCATCCCCCCTCGACAAGGTGGCTCCATTATTTACATGGGTGCTTGATCCACATCTTCTTCCCAACAATAAAAAAGCAGCTCCATCAAGGGAGAAGTACCAAGAGGGAGGGAGGAGAGTTGGAACAGTGCCCACTAATTGATCAAGCTGCAGCACAAAAGACCTGGAAAAGAGAATTATAGCTGCAGAAACAAGTAGCTTGTAAGCTACACAAGTTATGGTTTTAAGTTTTTCTTCAGCATGGTTACTGTCAACTCCAGAAATGGAAAATCAGAAGTCTCTTCCAAGCATATATTACAATTAGCCGGTCCCAATTACTCAATAAATACTTGAACAAATGAAAACCCACTTCATTAGCAGCAAACAATATTCCTGCTGAACATATTTTTTAGGAGTAGCTGGAACAAATCACCTGGTTTCTATATTAATAGGATCTTAGAACATTTTTTTTGTGTTCCAAATATGGAAAACCTATTGCATTATACCAATACATAAAGGAGGTATCGCCAATGAACTTTTAAACCATCGACCTACTGCAATGGTCGCTCCACTCTCTAAAGTAAAGCTGTACCCATTATCAAACCCTAAATGTTATGTTAGAACACCTTTCACCTTCACAGAATGGCTTCTGGCCCCATCACAGCACTGCAACTGCCCTTCTACACTTTCTAGACACAGCCAACCAAAACAGAAATGTAACACTGACTCCACCCATTTTCTCGACCTCTCAAAGGCATCTGACACTGTATATCACCCTGAACAAGCTCTCACAAGCAGAACTAAGCAGCACTGCCATTGAACAGCTGTATGCATTATATTACATTTCAGAATTCCTACACGACACATCAGCCAGTACAAATAGGATTACCACAGGGGTCAACATTAGGACTCTTATTTAATATATTCAGAAATGACATGGACAAGGAGGCCAAATGTGCAGCAATCATATGATATTATGATAACTCATTTCTTATCAGCTCAGCCACAACACTATCCCAGCTCCAAATAATCACCCAAGATGCCTTCTCCTGCATCAAGACCTGGCTGGAACTATCGCAACTACTCTTGAATCCCCTAAAAAAACTAAACTGATCACATTTACTTCCAACTACCACTGCATTAAAATATAGTCTCAGGTAATACCAGATTCTCAACCAATACAGTCACCTATACCAAGGTAATGGGCACCATCATAGATGACAGACTTAAATTTCACCAGCACAGCAGTGCTGTAAATGTTGCAAATTAAGGCTACTTTACAAAGCCAGGCCATTTCTCACTGAATACAGTTAAGAAGCTAACAGCAACATTCCTCTTTCTCCTTAATCTGCTGTATTCATCTACAGTTTTCAATAATCTTCAGACTACACTAATGAACAAGCTTGAACAATGTTAAAATCAAGTAAGTACATTTGCTTCCAACCTCCCAAACCCATCATTGTATTCCATTACAAAATTTGAAATGAGTAGAACTACCACACTGTACACCATATACACAGGTTATAATGGCACATAAGATACACCCCAGCTATCAGATATCAGCAATACAACAAAAATGGTACAAACCCAAAATTAACTTTCAAATCAAATGATCAATACCTAAAAGACTCACAAAAATCCAAGAACTCACATGGGGGCTCCTTATTCATAGTAACTACAGCTGAATTATGGAATAGCATCCCCTTGAGCATCACATAAATAAACAATCTTCTTGATTTTAAGACCAGCCTTAAACTACATCTAAAATCATACTAGAAGTTGCGAATGTTCTGACGATCCAAGTTCAAAAATCTTCAGTATCCTCCTCTTACCTTCTGGCTCTTTATGTCCTACTGACATGAATTTATTACACTCCTCCCATAAGAAACAGGCACTTCTGTTCTTTTATTAGCTTACATATCAGCACAATTATAGATACATATCACATTACTTTAGCTACCAAATGTCGATGCTCTCTACTGATTAGTGAGGTTATTACAGTTATACTGATAATTTCCTGCTTCTGTGATGTTCTGTAATATACACCTATGTCACTTCTTAGAACTTACAACACTTTGTGTGCGATTTTTCATGTTTATTCGATTTTAAATAATTTCAGTATTTTTGTAAATATTTATTTATATCATGTTTAAACTTTGTTATATTGTACATCTATTATTTTTTAGAGCTCTTTTGCACAGGCCTCCAATAAAAATTTATTGTACCCAGTAAGACTTTCACAGTAAACAAAGCAAATACATAGGTAAACTAAAACAAACAAATAGATAAATAGCCTTAAGAGGACCATGTCTCTGATTATTGTGTGTCAGAAACTCTGGCAATTATGTGGTTAGTCTCCAAAAAAGGATGTGCGCCAAGAACTCTTCAGCAAAATGTTCCAATTGTGTTTTAGCAACAGATTTACACAGAATTACAATCCCTATCCCAAACCACCTTCAAAGTAGAGAACTGGCTTAATAATCGTCATCTCTTATTGAACCCAAACAAAACCAAACTACTACTTTTCTCCCCCACCCGTAAGCTAACATCACCAATAATTACAGTTTCTTCTAACAATGGCACCATAACTTGCTCCTGAACCTTGCACTAAACTACTAGGTATGATCATTGATAACAATCTGAATTACGATGCCCATATAGACAAAACCATAAAAACAGTAAACAAAAAAATAGGCTCCATGTATAGAATTAAGAAATTCTTAACCCCATCTGCCAGAACCGCCATAGCTCGCAGACATCTTCTGTCATCCCTTCTCTATGCCTCACCCATCCTCACAAATCTATCTAAATCAAACTTCAACAAAATCACCAGCTGCTATAACAATATAGCAAGATTCGCCACAGGCTCAGCATACAGATCCCATCACTGTCATAATCTTCACAAACTAGGCTGGCTAGAACTACCCAATCAGATATACTATAACCAGCTCATAGTTATTCATAAAATCCTCTACCAACCTACCAGTACCCCTATACTGATTAATATTATTACCCCCTATAGCAACCTAGCATCCCTCTGTTCATCTAGCAGAATGCTAGTACAACTGACCAAAGCCAACAACTCAGCTGGAGATTCCATATTCTCCAACTCTGCTGGAAAACAATGGAACTCCCTTCCTGCTGAACTAACTACTAAATGCTCCTCGCCTCAATTCAAAATATCTCTAAAGACACACATGCACAGCGACTGGCTATGTCCATGTCTAAACCCTGACTAGCCCCTACAATAATCAGACTGAGGTAAGACAAAAATAGTCATGCTCATGTGTAAACCCTGACTAACCCAAAATATACCAAGAAACTATTAAACCAAACTTAGCTCACAGATGTGATTACCCTTATTTATTTTCTTCCCATACCCTCATATTATATACTTCTTTACTCCATTATATATCTCTAATTTCCATTATCAGGAAAATAACTTATTATTCTGCCCATACTAAATAAACTCCTTCTTACCTAACTACCTTCTCTTAACATCATCCTTACTTTCTAACTGAAAATCCTTTTTCATTTAGACACACTTCTCTTATGCAATTGTTTTCTCTGTATATTTATTCCATCACCAACAATGTTTTTATTTCTTATCTAAATGTAACCTTAATTTGAATTTGTCACTGCTTATTGTTAAATGATCTAGATTTCTCTGTAACCTGCATTTTAAGTGTTACTATTTTTTTTTTTTAACATGGAGCTTTTCTCCCCAGGCCACCAGTGAAAATTGATATGTATCCAGTCGGACTTTGCCGGTTAACAAATGTAAAATAAAATAAAATAAAATTTTATAGCTGTTCATTCACGTGTTTATGCATATGCCATAGACTCATGGCTGTTATACAGAGAGCTCACACTTATCTGCAGTTTCCTACTATGTTTCACTTGTGAGACATTTACTTTTGTTCATAGCCACTTATTTTAAATTTCCTATATTCCTATCCCTCCAATTCTTCCTCCACCCATAATACTCCCTCTGAGGTTTTTGAGGCTTTCTTCAGTATATGCCTTTTACTGAACTGTTAAACACAGAATACTGCCTTTCATTGTCACATCAGAGAAAGGTCCTTCACCAAGCTGCAATTAATACTGCTGAACAAGAAATTATTAGCTCAGCCTGACCTCCACAAGCATACTAGATGGAGAAATGCATTCTCTGTCTTTCTTTCTACTCTGCAATCAAAAGTCAGGAAGCAAACAGAGTCGTTATGCTTTGTCATGTGACAGAGGGATTTTCTGCCAGACTATTCTGTCCGAATAGCATTAAACATTTCATACCTTCTAAATCCAAATTATCCCGTCCCATCCAAACCTACTGTTATGCCATAGGTTGGTAATCATTTTTTTATGTGGATGTATTGGATTTATTTGATTGATCAACATATCTGAAAAAACAAGAGTAAACAGAGTTGGAGAGCTGACCTTGTGTGGTGGCCATTTGTTTCTTATGCACTTTTGTTTTTATTGGCCTTGCACCATTCCGTACATGCATGGGTTTGTGTGATTCCAAAGTCACAGGAGAACCACGAGTCTGAACCTGTAGCAGCACTGTACATGGTCATCAGGTTATCATATCCTCATGACTGATTTTCCTATCTGCCATTTATCCATATTTTTTTATGTTTTCCCTTACATTTGAATGCTTTCATTGTCAGAAATAGTCCAAAATGGGAAGAGTAGACGAACACTTTCACCCATCACAGCTCTTCTTGTGAAGCAGGGGGTAGATTAAGCTATTTTTAAATATGCTGGTGCTTTTTTGATTGTGTGGGAAGGTCTAACATAGATTTCTGTGACTTGTTGGGTGAAATTACAATTGATTGGATTGGCTAGGGTATGTGGCTTTTGTCTGGGGGCATATTTTCATTACTGTGGATCACTTTAGCCTAGACATCACTAGATGCAGATGAGTAGATCTTCCAACAGACTTTTTTTTTCCTTTGCATTTCTTTTACTTGTTACATCTTAGGGGCATATAGTTATCAGGGTTTAGTGTAGATGCAGGTTTTGGGGTTCAATCCAAGATATGGTTGCATGTAGTGGGTTGCAACGGTGCTGAGTCTCACCAGAGCCTTTGAGAACTGCATGTGACATAGTATGGAGTCTATCTAGTTGGTATAGGGAACCATGAAGTACTACAAGGAACACTTGTATTTCACTGTATGCTGCAAGTCAATGTTTTTATCATTTGTTAGAGATGTAGTTTTATTTTGTATGTTGTCATTCTATGGCTTCAGAGAGCTTTATTTTGAGGGCTGTTTGGGATAGGAAGTGCAGTTATTGTCATAAACAGTCTATTTTAAATGCTTTAAGATTTTTTTTTATCTTTTGAATCTGCTCTTTTGAGATTGTGAAGGAAGTTATTTACTGTAGGACATATTTTTGCAAGACACTTGTTCTCTCCTGTGCTTTGACTTCGAAAAGAAAGTTTCCTTGG
>NC_056737.1:251902689-251982689 GCF_019279795.1 Protopterus annectens
GGAAGACTTAGGGAGGTGAAGTGTCTATCTTCATTAAGGACAGGCACACCTCCAGACTGGTTTGTCATCATGATGCACTGGAATTACTCCAGGTGCAACTGACAGTTGGCAAGACACCCATCCAAGTTATAGCCAGCTATAGACCTCTGTCCATGACTCAGGACACCCACTCCTCCTGCCTGGACCTACTTGACACCATCAAGGTACCCCCTAACACCCTGATCCTTGATGACTTTAACTACCCCACCATAGACTGTGTGAACTATTCCTGCACTAATGCACTCACCCAATGATTCCTTGACTTCATCCATTCTAACATACTAGACCAGCTCGTCTCATCCCCCACAAGGGGAGATAACATTCTGGACTTGGTTTTCACCAACCTGGGTGACCGCTGCACTACTCCCATAGTATGTTCTTCTCTGGTGAGATCAGATCATCGGTCTGTCTCATTTGAAGTTTCTATCCCAACCAATACTCCCCCACCCCAGCCATAATCAGGCTAAAAAACTTCTCAAAAGCTGACTACAACCTCCTAAAGGAGGGTATCAGTAGCTTCACACCACTATCCCCCTGAAGGATGAAGACAACTATGTTGAACAGTACGCCAGTGCAGCATACAAACACCTGTACAACTGCATGGACTCAGCCATACCCAACAGAACTAAAACCTGCTCCTCAAGGAAACACAAACCTGTCTGGTGGACATCCTCTATCAACAGGCTTTACAACAAACGGAAGATACTGTTGTCCAAGGGTAAAAAGAAACAAATTCCAAATTGGAAAATCTCCCTCCTCAGCCTCAACAAGCAAATTAGATCACTAATGAAAGCCTCCAAAGCCAATTATGAATTTAAACTAGCCTCTGAAACAAAGAGAAACCACAAAGCCTTCTTCAGTTATGTCAGGAACCTCCATGGCAAAGCCCAGGCTTGTTCCAAATTAGTACTTAACAGTACTACTTGCACTGATCCTGTTGACTTAGCCAACATGCTAGCAGATAGGTTCAGTGCAAACGTCACCCCCTTAGCCCCCCCAAAGTACTATTCAACATCCCCAATACTTGACCTGCACCTCACATCTTCAGAGATCAAGTGTTAAAGGCCCTATCCAAGGCAAAGACCACAGCTTCCAGGCTGTATTCTACACCATCTCCAGCAAGAACTAGCTATGTCACTGAGCACCCTATTCAACCACAGCATAAGTACAGGCTTCATTCCAGCAGAGTAGAGAACTGCCATTGTCATCCCCTTGCATAAAGGTTGTGCCACTATTGACCCTGGAAACTATCACCCTATTAGCTTGACAAGTCTGATCTGCAAAGCCATGGAGCGTACTATTATGGATCTCATAAACAAGGACATAGGCAATATCCAAGCACTTAAACCCACCAGTTTGGACATGTCAAGGGCAGATCTTGCCTGTTGAACCTGGTTGACTTTTTTGAGACTGTCACCAGGCTCTGGATGAGGGAAAGTCAGTACATGCAGCTTACCATGACCTGGCCAAGGCCTTTGACACCATCCCCCACTCAGGCATCATTGAAAAGCTAACACAACTTGGCGTAAATCCCTATCTCATCAGGTGGGTGGCCAACTGTCTCACTGAGAGGACCCACAAAGTCAAAATAGGTGCCTCCACCTCCGACAGCAGACCTGTCACTAGTGGTGTTCCCCAGGGATCTGTCCTAGGACCCCTATTGTTTGGCATCTACTTCTCAGAGGTCCAGGCAAAGACAAAAGGCCTGTGGCTAACCAGTTTTGGTTGGGTGCTGTCACTGACTCCCAAATGATGTTAACATATTACAAGAGGGTCTCACAGCAACAAATGATTGGTGCCAAAGTCATGGCCTTAAGTTAAATGCAAAAAAAATGCATTATCATATCATTCAGCATGAATACAGCTCCTACTGATTACCACATCAATGGCAACCCCCTAAACACACAACCTGTGGTGAGAGACCTGGGTATTCAAGTTGACAGCAATCTCACATTTGACTATCATGTAGTGGCAGTGATCAGAAAAAGCCTTTTACTTGGTTCATCTCAAAAGTAAAGAGATTGCATCCAGAAAAAAGGAGATTATTACCTCTCTGTACTCCTCCCTCATTAGGCCAACAATTGAGTATAACATCCTGTTTGGTATGTACCTTCACAAACACCTGCACAAACTGGAAAGGCCATAGAAATATCTCACAAAGAGAATCCATAGCCTCCAACACCTGTCCTATGCAGACAGGCTCAAATCACTATCAGTCTACTCAGTATCGCGCAGATTGCTTAGAGGTGATCTGTGTCTCACCTACAAGGCAATATCGAACCCTGCCCTACTAGAGATGCTCCATATCCCAAAGTCCAACTCCTCATGCATTACTCGCTTGAATGGCCTAAATCTAATATGCGACATAAAAAAAAAAAAAAAAAACTGCTGTTGAGACAGGTTTGTCTCCCAGAGGCTGCCCTGTCTCTGGAAAATACTTCCCATACATGTCAAACAGAATACCTCACTGACCCTCTAAAAGTGCAACCTTTGAGTGGATAGGAAATCGCAAATTTGTCCCAGGGGTTCTACCTGTGTCCCTTATTGACAGGGGTGACAGGTCCTGACTAAGGTTTCATTTTTGGGGATAAACTCTCGGTGAAGCTTGTAAAGGCCCTAGAGCCATTAGCCTAGTAATCTGCTAAGATCCTATGATATAACTGACAAAAAAATAATAATCTCATGACCAGCACCATTCTTATGCCTTTACAGATAATTATACACTGCTTTTCTATTGGTTAGCTCAACACCCTCACCTTTCCAACCAGCAAAAACTGTATGTTGGACCACTGGGATACCCCTCAATTTAGTCTTTCACTCTGAGCCCAGACCATTCCCTTGTAAGCAGGCAGTGACCCCCCCCCTCATTCATTTGGCTTACTCTTCTGGAAGTCCAATAATTTCCATGTTTTCAATGCCATATGAGTCAGCAGAATTCATTCTGTAACAAAGCTCGCTCCTTAGTGACCAGATGTTGCTGGTACCAGATATAACACTATCCTCCTTCACTGACTGCGTCCTGTGTGCACATACTCCTTCAGAACAGTTGGCAGCTTGGCTATACAACTCCATTCCTGATGGAGACAATGGCTGCCACTTTCTGTCCAGCTTGTGTGGTTTGAGTAGCACCTCATGTTAGTCAAATGGCAAACAATGGACTACCGGGGATTGTGTAAACTGAGTGGGATGAAGAACAAATAGGGTAAAAGCAGAAAAGGTCAGCAGTGTCAGGTAGGCATCATGTTCACTGACAATGAAAGTGACTAGAACCTTTGATGGGGAGATCACAGCTCAACGTATATGTGACATGGACATGTTAAGGCAGACTTTGGCCATTAGCTTTTCACAAAACGTTTGTATTTACTGAGAATCAGTTCTCTAATCAGAGAATGCTATAAGCACTGTCCATTGTAATACACTTACAACATGGAAAGGGCATGCATGACAAGCCCTTGCAGGTTCCTTTTGCTTGACCTGGTTAAACTGGCAAACTGGGGGTTGAGAAGGCTTGGTAGGAAACACCCTGAGACTATGGTTCACTCAGCTGAAGATATGTTATCCTGTATTTCCAAGAAGCATATCAATATGAAGCAAAACAAGATCAGGCTTCATAATGGATGCTGTTATGATCTGTAATTTACACATAGGTTCATAGGTAGGTACTAGGCTATTGGCCCTAGGGCCTATATAAGCTTAGCCAAAAAAAAATGTACCCTGGCTTTCGCCACCCAAGAAAATGATTTTCCTGTGCCCCTGTCGAGCAGAGCCACAGAAGTGATCCCTGGGGTGAAGTTCCCATCCAATCATCAAGATTTTTCTTGAAGAGTGCTAATGAAGAGCTCTGTTTGACATAGATAGGTAGTCTGTTCCAGAGTATGGGAAGTCTCTGGGACAGGAATCTATCCCTCCAGCATGTTCTGTTTATTGTGGTGACAAGGTTTAGGTCCCTAGAGTGTGTAGCTCAGAGGGATTTGGATTTCTTTAAGTGGAGCATGTCCAACAGCTCTGGGTATGACATAGCTTTGTATGTTAGGCAGAGATTGCCCCTGAGTAGGCGATATGTGATGGAGTAAAGCTGTAGTTTTTTGAGACGGTCTGCGTAGGGCATCTGTTTGAGGCCAGTAATCTTCTTTGTGAGGTATTTCTGTGGTCTTTCCAGTTATTGTAGATGTCTTGTGAGGTACATACCAAAAGGGACATTGTACTCTATAATGGGTCTAATGAGTGATGAGTAGAGGGGAACAATGACCTCTATTTTTCTGGATGAGAATCCTTTTGTGATGAGATGAGTCACGTAGAAGGATTTCCTGACCAGTGTGGCGATGTGATTATCAAAGGAGAGACTACTGTCCACCTGTGTCCCAAGGTCGCTTATTACATTTTTGGCATTAAGTAGACTACCAGCTATGTGGTAGTTCATGGGTACAGAGTTTTTACCAAAGGGGATGACAATACAAATTTTGGCATTGAGCTTCAGGCCATGGCTTTGACACCAGGTATCTGTTAGTTTGTCCACATCGTTAGGAGTTTGGATTATGGCTCCTAGTTTGCAGTCATCTGCAAACTTTGTTAGCCAAATACTTTCTGTGTTAGCCTGCACTTCAGAGAAGTAGATACCAAACAGGAGAGGACCCAGGACTGAAGTCGGATTTGGAATCCGCTACTTTCACAGTGTGGGTTCTGTCCGTGAGCCAGTTGGCAACCCATCTTGTGACATAGGGATTTATACCTAGTTTAGTGAGCTTATCTATAATTCCAGAGTGGGACATGGTGTTGAAAGCCTTGGCAAGATCTAGATAAGCTGTGTGAACCATTTTACCCTCATCTATGGCTTTGGTGACTGCTTCAAATAAGTCAATCAGGTTTAGGAGACATGATCTGCCTTTTACAAATCCAAACATGGGTATAAGATTTTGCTAACTGCATAGCTACAACCCATGTCTGCCTCATTTACTGAAGCACAAGGTTCCAATGGCAAACTCCATGATCACTGCATTAACCCCCCCCCTTTAAAATTTCTCCCTTCTCAAAAGAAAGTAACATGCCTTCTAAGAACCACTGCCTGATTCTAATCCATTGTATACACAGTTGTAGGGCAAGATGGTGGTATCTGCTTAGCCCACTTGTTCCATCTCACTTATGTTCAGCTGCTTTTTCTGTATTTTTATATTTTGTAGCCCTTCATGTTTGCTGGATTTAAGTTATTTCCTATACTTAGTCATCTAGCTGCTTAAATCTAGATTAATTCTCTACTGTCAGCAGTTCAGTACAATAGACCTGCTTCACCATCTGGTCACCTGGATGCCATCGCTCTGTGGTGCTTCAGAGAGAAATCTGCTTTTGGTTATGTTGGACTGAAAGATAAAGACTAAAAAAATAGCCATATCTGTAGTAAACTCCTAGGCAGGTTGTATGGCTCTGGTTGTCAAGATGGCTCAGGTGCATTGTCTTGATTCTTGGATGATTGCACTTATGCTGGCAATTCAGAACATTTCCTTAGAGAACATATGTTTGGAATGAAACTGCATATTTTAACTGTTCAATACCAGTGTTCAAGGTTTGTGCAGACTGTGTTTATGCCTAGACAATTATTCATGTTGTATATGTAATGTTCTAGCCTTCTTTTTCTTTACAACAAATTGGTTTCCTGTATCCTCAGAAATTCTGTAGACGCATTCAACATTCCTCTGAATTGTTTGTCAAGGACGTATTCCAATGACTTCTAACCCACACTAAATGAGTGCATTTATCTAAAGCTACTGCTTAAATATTATTCTAGCTGCATTCATATAAAACCAATTTTAGTAAACAAAGACTGCACTTGTAAACACAGCAATCGACCATCAAGGACGTCTAACATTTTAGTCTAAACTCTGCATGTGGTAGTCTTGGTTCCTTTTTTATACAGTAGTTTTGATGCCAAAAAAATTCTGGTCCAAGATATCCCCATTACCTCTGATGAGCACCAAAAGATCAAACGTGAAATAGGTATGCTGTGTTTTGGAATGTTCAGTTCCCTCTCCATCAATAATTTCTAGGTAAGAAACGCTATGTGAAAGTTTCTTCCCAGTGCTATATACATATGTTTTGTTTTTCAACAGTATTAGCACAATATAACTGAATGCATTTTATTTTAATATTTTTGTTTTTGCAACACTACAACATTTGCTACCAAAATCAGATCTGCTGTACTACATAACAGCATCAGGGAGGCAATACATTTACTTATTTTCATTTTGGTAACCAGAAGGATCACGTAAACCAGCAGCTCCTTTGAGCTTTACAGTAACCACAAAATATTTATAGTTAGATAGCAGGCAAGGACAACTTGGCTACTTCATCTAATTATTTCCCCTGAATATCAGATCAATTGAACATCCTGCCTGAAATGCAATTTTTGGCCACTCTTCATAAGAGCTGCCTTACTTCAGTCTTGTTATCAACTTAACTGCCTTTCCAGCAATGCTATTTCAATCTTCCACCACCCTTTCGGTGAAATAGTGCTTCTTTGGCTCTTCCCCCAGTTTGTCTACCTTATTGCTTTAAACTGTGCCCCATTATGCTCATACACCTCTTTTACCATAGGGCCCTCTGAAAACATTACTCAAGTTTCTTTCATAGCTATGCCCGCTTCTTCCATATCACACAAGTTATTTATTTTTTTATTTTACATTTGTTTTACCAGGATAGTCCAACTGGACATCTAGTGCCTATTTTCAGCGGAGTCCTGGGGAGAAAAGCTCCAAGATGTTACAGTTGAAATACATAGGTTATTAAAGATTAACATTAAGTACAATGCTGACATTTTAGGCAGGTGTGATAGTTGTATGCAATAATAGTAGTCGGATAACAAGTGGTAGAATGTTAACATGTAAAGGGCAGATACAGTTAAATGCAAACAGTCAAATGCAATACAATTTCATAGCTCAATCAGCAGATCACAAATCTTACAGTATTTGTACAATATATGAACATAAGGTTCTCAGAGTAGGTACATATTTACAATATTTACAAAGTTATACAATGCACATAGGTGGTCTAAAAAGATAGTGAGAAGTAAGCATCAGAGGCCTCAGGGGGTGTCCTCTTACAATGGGGTGAAGATTCAGGGGGGTCATTGCAGTTGCAAAGAGGGGTAGCATAAAGATGTGATTTAAGGAGGCCTTTGAATGTGGTTGTGCAATTTTGTAGCCTGAGGTCAGGAGGGAGGGTGTTCCACGCTTTTGCGATCTCATGGGAGAATAGGGCTTCTCCAGAGCTGTTCTTGCATGGATTAACTTCAATCAGGGCTTTGTTACTGGATTGTAGTTCCCTGTTGGAGTTGTAGAAATTTAACATGCCAGCTAGGGCAGGGGTTCTCTCTGGGTGATATAGAATTTGATGAGCTATGTTGAGTTGGTGGTAGATGAGTAAGTTTGGAAATTCTAACCAGTGTAGTTTATGTAGGGATTGGCAGTGGTGGGAGTGTGATTTAGCATTGGTTGCGAACCTAGCTATCTTGTAGCATATGGAGAGCTTGTTCAGGTCAGTTTTATTAATGTTAGTTAGAACTGGGGAGGCATATAGTAATGTTGATAATAGATGAGTTCTGGCTTTGGTAGTTCTAAACTTGGAGGTTAGGAACTGTTTGCTACGATAGAGGCATCCTAGCTTTTTATGGACTTTAGAGATAGTTTGGGACATGTGCTTATTGTAGTTAAGTTGTTAGTCAATAGTGACACCTAGTAGTTTGGCCTCAGCTACTGGGGTGATGAGGGTATTGTTGGCTGAGAGAATGGAGAAGGTGGGGTCATTGGGCTTAGTTGGGTGGAATAATATTAACTGTGTTATTTTGGGGTTAAGTATCAGTTGGTGATAGTTTAGCCAGTTCTTTATCTCAATGATGGATTCTTTGGCTTTACTTTGTAGAAGATGGATGTTAGGTGCCGAGCAGATTAGGGTTGTATCGTCTGCATATTGGACAATTTCAGCTTTAGTGGTTATTAGGTGGAGTTTGTTTGTAAATATGTTAAAGAGAAGGGGGCCTAGGATTGAGCCTTGTGGGATGCCACATGTGACGGGGGAGTGGGGAGGGATAGGGAGTTGACCCATTTGACAGATTTGGAGGGGTGGCTTAGGTAACAGTTAAACCAGTGCAGGGAGGGATTATCGAGGTTGAGTTCAGAGAAGCAGGTAAGGAGTTTGTTGTGGGAAACTGTATTGAACACCTTGGATAAATCCAGAAAGGTGGCAGAGACATGTTTCCCTTGGTTCCTGTATGAGTTTATGGTATTAGAGAAAATAATTAGGGCAGTAGTGGTGGTGCTATGGAATGGTCTAAATCCATGTTAGGTTTTAGATAGTAGACTGTTGGATAGTAGGTGGTTAAGGAGTTGGTGGTGGATACATCTTTCTAGAATCTTTGATAGGGATGATAAAATTGCAATGGGACGGTAGTTGGAGAGGTCAGTAGAGGGGCCGCCCTTGTGGAGGGGGATGATATTGTGAGGTTTTCCACAAGGATGGAATGGTGCACTCCGTAATAGATCTATTAATTAGTAGGGAGATGGGGTTGTCATTGTCTTTGGATGCAATTTGCAGATATTCGGCTGGAAGATTGTCAGCAACAAGAGTGGTTGGTTTGAGTTTTGCTAAGAGTTTTTGAATAGTTGATGCTGGCATGGGTTTGAGTAAGAAGGGGGTGGAGTTAGTTTGGGATTTTGGCAGTTGGTGTTTGGGTTGAGAGTGATATATCATTTATGAATTTCAGTATGGAGGAGGTAAAATAGTTTTTGAGGTTTGAGACTATGTCAGGGTTTGTGCCTTCAATGTTTGGTGGCAGTGTAGTGGCTTTTCTGGGCTGGAGGATGGTGTTCACTGCAGCCCAGAATTTCTGTGGGTTATTACTGTATTTCCTTTGTATGGAAATATAGTGATTTTGTTTGTCCATCTTGACCTGTTTTTTCGGCCATTTCAGTCTCCGTGTTTTGGGACTTGCTCTAGCAGGCCTCAATATTTCAAATGGTTACCATATTTGTAACTGTACATACTATAATTCATGACTTTATTATTATGTCATTTGTTTCTGTTTATATGCTAACCTATTGTCTGCAAATGTTTCTACTCTGTTTGTTCATCTCAACAATTTATATTCCAATTTTTGCCCGTTGGGCCCAGGTCATGGCTGAAAAGGGTCTGTTGACTAACCTCACCTTGCTATCAGTGTATATAAAAAAAAAAGCACCTTCCAAGGTCACTGTGCTTTGGAGAAAGGGTATAGTATCTACAACCACAGACTTAATGTACATCTTCAAATTTGCTCTTAGACATGCCATTCCAAGGACTACAGTTCCTGTCCTAACAATTATAACAGGGACTGAAACTGCAGTTGCAATATTTCATTCTCCAGCCTTGGATAATCAATATATACCTGCAATTTCTACATTTCATTTCTCTGGATATTTCCCCCTTGTGCATTCTTAGTGTGACTTGAGAGGAAATATATTTAGAGACTTGGGATATGGGTAAAGTCACCACCTCCCCACACACATACACCTTGAGGTATATGTGGGAGAACATAACCCATCTAAAAAATGCTGAATTGTGTACTTAGACTGCAGTGGTGTAATGGGTGGCAGAAAATATGTGATCGGTAAAATGGGCAGGAGTTAGCAGTGGTAAACAAAATTAGACCTTGATTATACACCAGAAGCCACAGAGATGTCTGTGAAAACTATGAAAACGGACCTACGTACTAGGTCTGAGATGGCCATTTCTCAGAATATTCCCTTTTCTCCAAGGTATGATCATCTCAGAGTTGGTATACATATAAGTCCAGGGGGTGTTGGGGGCTTACAGCCTCACATGGGGTGCAGGAGGCATGCCCCCCCTGCAAAAAAGAAGACTGAAGGAGAAGAGCAATCTTCGAGGTTCATTCTTTTCCTGGGTTTTTGGTCTTTTTTTTTGGCTTGTCTGCACTCAGCACTTCAGGTGTCGACATTTCAATAGGAAGCCTACAGATTTGACATCATAATAAAAGCAAGGTGTACCTAGAGAAAAACAAAGGTATTTAATCAAAGCAGTGCTAATTAACTGTTTTAGCAGCTATGTACACCATTACTAGCCAATACTGACCCAACTGTTGTACTAATCTTGGAGCATACCCTTTTAAACTTTACTTTTGTATTTGTCTAGGGTGGTTTCATGCCTAATATTTGCTGGTATTTTGTTCCAAATAGAAGGAATAAGGTTAGAGCAAGCCTTTTCACCCACTGTTTTGAATCTAAGCCTTAGTACAGATAGGGTTTCATCTATATGCTCTCTTAACAAGTACTTCTGCTTTACAATTTGTAGTTCATAGGTTCATAGGATGATACTAGGCTATTGGCCCGGAGGCCTAGCCAATTTTTTAGGGGTGGACAGTGGCCTAATTTCAAGATTTCAAAAATTTGAGAGGAAAGCGATATAGTGTTGCTCTTTTGTTGGTAGGCAATCATTTACATTTTTCAAGGTGTTTGCAGTTGTGTGTCTTTTGATCTGTTAAAATACAGATTTGTAGATCTCATTGACAGTCATGTGGATTTGTTTTGTTTTTGTACCCAAGTACAAGATTAATTCCGACAATGCATATTCCATTTTGGAGATCAGCACATTTCTTGCTAAGAGCATATTATTCCGTGGCTGAAGGCAAATATGAGATTTTGTAGCATAATTTCAAATACTGAAAAGATTTTCTAATAGTGATGTACGTGTGCTTAAAATTAAGATTCTGTTGTCAGGCCTAGGTATTTTTGTTCTGAGATCACTGGGAGAATGCAACCATTTGGAAGGGTGATGTTAATTTTTGGACAGTTTTTGTGCAGTCCCAAAGATCATGATGCTTGACCTCAGTGTGTTAATGTGCAATCTGCTGTTTTGTGTCCAAATGTTAAGGGCAGTGAAAAACTGTCTTCTAAATGTAGCTTGTAGTGAATTAATATTCTTACTAGCTTAGCTTATCTGGCACTGATCAAAACAACTTTATACCAGTATCCCCTCCACCTGACCCTAGGTAAAAACTTTGAAGAAGTATATGATGTTAGCCTGCCTCATTTCCCTAGCTAAAATCTTAGATAAGTAGTGCTAAAAGACAAAACTTCACATCTTGCTACAGCACTGTAAATGCCACACTGTACATATTTTGCAAATGACTGCCATATGTATTACCCTTACTAAAATGCAATGCTTAGCAAACAGAAGAAAAATAAATTAGAACTGAAGTGCAGCAGCTAACTGTGACTCTTAAAAACCTACAGCGAGAAGGAGGAAAAGAAACAAAACTAAAAAAAAACAATGTAAAAATCTAATACAAGCATCTAATATTAGCAGTTACTTACAAGGCTGTGTGGGTGTGCACGCTTGTTGGCAAGAGTGTGCATTACGTCTGACAGCAATGACCTGAAATACAATACAGTGGCTATAATTCTCCTTCTTCTTCTTCTTTCAGCTTTTCCCGGTTACCAGTCGCTACAGCAGAACATCTGTCCTCAGAATGATTGGCAGTGGAGTTTTACAGTGTTGAGTTGCCAGCCCGGTGTCCAGCCTTCCACAGAAGGCACACACATGCACACGCTCACACCTAAGGTCAATTTAGAGTGTCCAGTCCACCTACAGCATATCTTTGGGATATGGGAGGAAACCGCAGCACCCAGAGGAAACCCATGGGACCGCAGGGAGGACATGCAGACTCCACACAAAAGGCACCCCAGCTGAGAATTGAACTGGAGGACCTCTTGCTGTGAGGTGGCTTCACTAACTACTGCACCACTGTTGCCGCCCAATACAGTGGCTGTAATGGATTGCATAAAATTAATTCATTATGTGAGACACTATCTCTCCACCTCCATTTGTGTGATTATACTCATACTGCACATATGTAGGTATAAACATTAATAAATTGTTTACAACAATGTGGATGTCAAATACTCCCTCCAACAATAACTGCATATCTTAAACCAACTTTGAAACATTAGCAGGGTGGAACTATGTTTTCTTAAAAAAATCTGTATATACTAACAACAAAACAATTTCAAAGACAACACACTTCCTAAGAGTAATAGTGCCCTCCAGGGTGGGTGTTACATGAAGATGGACTTTCTAGTAGTGGGGAGGCCACCAGTACCCCTGGGCAGTCCATTACCATCTTGGTATTATTGCTTGCTAGATAACTCATTAAGTTGCTCTAACACTGAAAGTCCAGCTAGAGAATACACTCTTAGTACTACATTTAACTAAGCACATACTAGTGTAATAACTGTAAACATGTGCATACTAAACATATATCTGTATGTATCAAACACAAATGTGGCTACTGCTTATAGAATCTTGCCACATCCAGTGTCGAAGTAACTGTACACTGTCTTTGTAATTTAAGCTTGTTCTGCTTGCTGCCTCAAAGTTGCTTTGTGATTCCTTACAAAAGCTGATTCTATGCTGCTGGTAAATGCTATGTCACTATTATATTGTGTATAATTGTTTCATCTCAGAGTAAGTTTATGTAAGTACTGTAATAGAAGTATGGGGAGCATAACCCACACACTATTGCAATGAGGGTTAGGGTTGCCACCTTTTCTGATGCCAAAGTGGAACACTTTTTTTTTGGAAATGTGATTTTGCAGGATAGACTCTACCCACAGCCAGCACAAAGCACTGTACATCACTTTTTGCCAAAATAAAAACTAATTATAGAATTTGAGATCCTTATATACAGTAGTTCCACATAATATACAAGTGTCTCAGATACAGAATTGTTTTAAATATCTATTAAAATAAATGTATTATATTTTTTTCTCATAAAATCTCAGGACATTTTCCATTTTTCAGTTTTCTTTTCCCAGGACACAAGTGGCCAAATAGGGTCTGTCCTGCACAAGAGGGACAGGTGGTAACCCTAATGCAGGTAAAACACTGATATGGTGACAATGGAGCAGTACATGGTGTCATAATGAGAAAATTTAACAAACAGATGGGGTTCAATCTCACCACTGCCAACAAACAAATGCGGGATATGAGAAGGACAGGGATTATGAACCTTGGAGCCATACCATTACCCACAAGTGGAACTGATGGCCACCAGATGTATCATCTGACAAATACCACTACCACCTAACAGGTTAAAGTAGAAGAGCTGCACACAAATCAGATTCACCTATCAAGTCACTAAATCCAACCTGGCCACAAAAATATATAAATAAAATGCACAGGGAATATGCCTTTTAACCAAAGTACAATTCACTACCCACCAATCTTTTTTCTGTCAATCCCATCAAAATCACATACAGCTACAGCCACTAATCAACACCTTCCTTTAGTAGTTCCAGTGATAGGCAGGTAGGTGAGCAAGCCAATCACCACACACCCTTGTTTGACTGATCAGGCTCATTATGTTAAATGGCGATTAGGATTTCTCTAATCAACACCCTAAACGTCTGGCAGTTAGTACAGAGGATTAAGGCAATAAACAGTTAAAGATCTACTTCCTGTTATACAGTGTATGTTTCCCTCAGCCTTCATCTATCTACTGTATGACCTTGAGCAAGTTACTTAACCTGACAGTGACTTGGGGACATTGGGAATTTGGGTTAAATTCATGAATGGTCTCTTGGACTGTATGTCAAGAAAGAACCAATGAATCCCTATGCACCTTATTCAGTAGGTCCAATGATCCAGTGATTAACTCACTTGCCCAGCTGTCTAATCAGGTTCCTTATAATAAACAAGGCTTGTGATTTTGCCAGTCATGATCCTCTCTCACTAGTACTTGTCTATTCAGGTGTGATTTTCAAAACAGATATTGTGGATTGGAAACAGTATAAATTCTGTATCACATATAAAAAAAAATTAGATTATGAAGAAGCCCTCAGAAAGGCTAAAGTGCTAAACTAAAAATAAACTTCTCTTTCTACTTTTGGACCAGAAGGCTATCTGGCCTCTTTCCATAGTGACCAGAGTTTGTTTTAATAGTATATTAACTTTGTCCCTATTATGAATGTTCCAGAATCATAGCTGTCAACCTCTCAGTGCAAGAAATCTGGACAAAGCCAGAAAGAATGAGGGACAAAGGCCCAAAAATGGGGACAAAATTTAAATATTACTCTTATAAACTTAGAAAGTTGCTAGAATAACAGGTTGTACATAATTATGTATTTTCTGAAGGATATAAAGTCTGAAACTCAAATGTCTGTCATTATTTAGTGATTTCAATCTTCAATAATTTGCCAGAAAATCACACATTTTATGAGGAACAGACCAAAAATATGAGGCAAAAATCTGGACATTCTGCAAAAATCTGTGCAGTTGAGAGGTATGTCTAGAATAGGGACAGAGAATTCGTACAGACTGGAGAGAGAATCTAGTAGCAACTTCTGGCTAAAAGAATTAAGATCTCTGAACAGTGATTTAGCCACCAGTAGAAAATTGCATAGTTTTAAGGAAAACTATTCTCCTCCATAAAAGTGAATCTGTAAGTTATCCTAAGAACTATAAGGCTGAATGTCTCAAGAAATATCAAATATTCACAAGAGTGAAAGTTAAATGAGTGATAATTTTAAAACAAATCTGAAGTGATTGAAAATATGAAAAACTAAGATGCCAATTATATATACACTAACTCAGAGAACACACAACAGCATGGTAAGAGCAAATTTCCCCTACTCCCGCCGCAACATGATCCCATGGGAAAGGCAGCCATCAGGAACTCCATTTAAAAAACTCTCACTTACGCGAGTATTGTTTATTTTAAAGCAGTAAAAAGTGTTTGCTCGTGTTAGTGTTCACTTTTCTCAACTGCAACTATAGAGCAATACATGTTAAATAATAGAATTCAGACAACTAGAGGTTTTCAATCATGACAACAGAACATACAGATAAGATGCAAATCATGAGGAAAAAAAGGATAATTTAAAGCAAAGCCATAACAGATGTGAAAAGGGAGCAGAACCAAATGATGGCATAGATAGATTACAAAAATGCATTCAACAGCATTCTACATTCATGGATTATGGTATGCTTAAACATATATAAAATATACCACACATTAATAAATTACATAGCAATTACTATGAAAAGGTGACAAAACACTTTACAAACTGAATCATGATAAAGGGAAAATTACCATCACAGGAATACAAGTCTAAAGAGAAATATTCCACTGTAATTTTTTATCCTCACTGCTGCATTGCATTGCCCTTAATTCAGTTACTTAGCAGATGACACTATGATTAGAGCTTGACTACCAGAAAACCACCTTGTAAAATGACATTTCTCCTACTTTTTGTTGAGGATTTTAAATGGTATAGTTTGTCAGAAAAGCAAATGAAGACAAAATTACAAATAGTTAAAACAATCAGAGGAGAAGGCTTACATACACTCATGATAAACATATACATCAACATTTATAGCAGGAAAACGGAAGCAAAGAAGACCAACCTGAGAGATGCATGCAATATAAAAAGAACTTGAACAGGACTGTATAAATATCTGGGAGTGGATTAAAGGTCACCAACATAGCATAAAGAAAAGACAAAGTTTAGTAATATTTTAGTAGATTAAAAAATATTGAACATGGCATTAACATTCAAGAATAATGGTGAAGCTACAAATCAACTTTCTTCCTGTTCTTAAAGCTTTGGAATGACTGACTTCCTCCAAAAGTGTTGGATCGATTGAACAGTGGGGAAGAAGTGTATGATGTGACTATATTCCTTGGTCTAAAGTAGGTATGAGCCTCTTTGAAATTGAGTAAATGAATAGCTCAGCAATTGTGGGGCTGCATATATATTTGTTTTCAGATATAAGCCAGAATGAAAACAAGTATAACAGTACATCTCTGATTACATTAGCAGAAACATTCTGGAAAGGAGTAGGTATGGAAGTCAAACAGGAGTAGGCAAGACAGGTAGAACAAAGTGCCAAAAAAAAAAAAAGATTACAAAGATCATGACCAGAAGAAAAATAAAGAAAACTGGAAAGCTCACACTAAGGGAACTACTGGAATAGCCATACATTGGTCAATATATAATGCATGAATGGTCAAGGATAGGTGACTTTAATCCAAAAGATGTAAGGTAATTAATACTAGATCAAGATAGTGGGTTACTTTCACATCTGTTTCCAAAATATTTAGAAAAAAAGAGATAGGTAAATATAGGTTCAATAGAAGAGTTATGGATCTCCTTGCTGGTTGAGAGATATTTATGGCTGAAGGTCTGTACACTGAAAAGTACAATACTGTGGGTCTATATTAGATCAACAAACACGTAAATGTTCAAATCTGTAAAGGACAACCGTTATAGATCGAACATTTACGTGTTCGAAAATCTTTAAAAATAAAAAAAAATAAATAAGTAATAAATACATAAACCAAAGGGTGTCCGCACTGTAGTGCACTGATGTGCGATCTCAGAGTTGGTATATTTAAGTAGCGGGAGGTGTGGGGGTGCAGGGGGGCTTTCCCCCCTGCTAAAACCCTTTTCTTAAATTTTGTTTTCTTTATTTTGTTTTTATTACATTTTCGAACATTTAAATGTTCTATCTCTAAAGGTTGACCTTTAGAGATTCAAACATTTAAATGTTCATTGATGTAATATAGACCCCAATACTGTCACAAGATCGCTACAATTGGGATGTCCAAACAAAACATACAAGCAGCTGAAAAAAACACTAGAAATATGAACCAAAAATTACTGAAAATGTGATCCTCC
The DNA here is from genome assembly GCF_019279795.1 of Protopterus annectens. Classification (NCBI taxonomy): domain Eukaryota; kingdom Metazoa; phylum Chordata; order Ceratodontiformes; family Protopteridae; genus Protopterus; species Protopterus annectens. Next base: position 251,919,447 of record NC_056737.1, read on the forward strand.
AATACCAACAGTCAAGTAGAGGAAAACCAGATACTGTAGCCCAAAAAAAGACAACAGTAGAATAAATCATTGAAATAGCTGCTACAGTGTTCTACATACTACGATACAAAGTCATTAAATACCAAGATATGCAAACTACAGCAATGTGGAATAAGGACACACAGACAGCCCTGCTGCTCCTGCTACTGAAAGTATATACTTAACAATGTGCCATTAATACAGGTAAACTCCATATGAACTGCAGAAATCAATTTGGGAACATTGCTTGCACTGAGAACAGCACCATTGGCAAAGTCAAATACTGACACAATATTAATTTGTTAATACCTGTCAGAGTATTAGAAATCCTACAGGGAATAATACAAATTCAGTCCTTTTGGCATGCATTCAACAGGCTATTTCTGAACATGTATTATTCATTGCGATTCATTCTTTTGATGTACAGTTGCTCTGTCCCTTGGTATCAGTCACTGTTGTCAACATCCTCACTGTCATGTCATAAGGCTTAACAGGCAGGTCTAACTTCTACAAAGTCTATATTCAAACTAAATTTTCTGGAACTTGTGTACCACATGACACACAAATTACTGCAGCTAGGCCATTAGTCCTAAAGATCAATATTCAAATATGAAACCCCCCTTTTCAAAATATCCAGGAGGAAACATGCACATCAATTTTTGGGAGGTATATTATCTCAGACATTAGACACAAACTTTGCAAGATACTACTTAATTTCTGGAAACATCTAATGCTGGCTTATCTTTTTAACTTTGGGATTTGTACAACTTTTTTTCCTCTGGATCTGCTTTAAACCCACCTATTAAATTATGAGCCATGTATTTTGCACCCATTTTCCATTTGCTCTTACCTGATATTTTGCTGACTTAAGTCTGTTTAGCAGCTATATTGGTCTCTTACCATGCATTTTCTCTATGTCTACCCTCTCCATAAAAAATCATTTATGTCTGAATATGTCCATGCAATCAATTATGCACCAGAGTTGTTAAACTGGAATTCTAATTAAACTGTACATTCATATCATATTAAAACATATAACTGGAGACTCCTTTTTTCATCTGCACTGCTTCTGTAACATGTTCTACCTTTATTTCTCTCTTCCCTTATTAGATTCACACAATTTTATCACTCACTCACATCCTATATCATGATCTGGTGCTTTTAGGTCTATCCCTTGTTGCATCATTTCTTATACAACTTATTTCATTTCTTATTAATCATTAAACTCAAATTCATGTTTTTTCATTCCTTTCTTCAGCTCATTAACATACGTTTCTATAGTCTCTGTAGCACTTTGTGTTTATGTAAACATATCTTAAAAAAATCACAGCTTTCCTCAACAAGTTCCTCCTTCACTTGAACATAACAACCCCCCCCCCTCCTCTCTTTATACTCCCTAGCCTCCTATGCAGCAACCTTCCACACCTCATAAATAATTGGTGGACAAAACAAATCCAGCCTGTCTTATTAAAGCTCGCTGCCAAAAGCATTTCCAAGTTCCTCAAATGTATATTATTTAACCTCTACCCAGCTACTGCTTCTCTGTATTCGAACATGCTCACATTGTTCTAACAAAAGTCTCTGCTCCCAAGGATAGGCAACTGCTAAAACTATTAACGGCTGTGGATTGCTATGTGACGTACATCATTGTTTTTGAAATGCCTTCAGTACTTTTTTTTTTTTTAACAGCCCCTTTAAAAGCCACCACCTCCATTTACTGCAATTTTAAAGAAGGCCACACCACTATGGGACTTTTTCAAGATATGACTAGGGCCTTCAAAATGTTCAGCCATAAACATCCTTCAGAATACACTATAATGATTAAACTTTGCTGATACATAATTTGCTGTTAAGGATCTGCACTTGGATTCTTCACATTCTCTCTCTTTGCTAATAACGTTCCCACAGAGCCTCGACCTGGTCATGTATGCAAATGACATTTTCGTGTCTATATCAGATAATCAAAATTTCAAAAGTTCGACTGTCATATGGTCGACACTATATGATCGAACTTTTAAAGGTTCAAACATCTAATAAAAAAAATAAACTACACAAATAACCTACCTGAACGTTTTAAGCAGGGGGCAAGCACCCCAGCACCCCCCACCCCACCTCTGCTCTTTAAATATACCAACTCCGAGATCGCACTACATTGCAGATAAGGGAAATCTTCCCATTCCGTGCTGTACGGAGATCTCTGTTAAAATGTTCAAACTTGCAAAACTTCGATCATACAGTGTCGACCATATGACATTCGAACTTTTGAAAGTTCAATCATCTAATATAGACCCACATTTTCTTACAATCCAGCAATAACTACAGTGAACTTGAAAGCAAGCTACAACAGGACTTTCCTTAATTATGAAGATGGTCCACATCTTAACAGGCTGCTCATTATTGACAAGAAAGCTAATGTGATGTCTTCTCAACACCCAGGAAATTACCCATGATGCTCCCCATTTAACAGCTCTCAGTGGCAACATTATTCCCAATGTCGCAGAAGAGGGACATGTAGGCCTAATACTCGTCAAATTATCTACTTCACAACACATGTGCACATAGAATAGTCCTCGCTCAACTTAAACACAACTCATCATCTGTTTGCGGGATCCCATTTAAATAGATTGTAAAAATGTATTAAAACCTAAATTGAATATGGTTTTCCTTTCCTCATCTTTCACCCAGCCAAGAACAACCACAGTATACATCTAGTGGGGAGCAAAAGTTTAACATTCATATTCGTAGCTGACATTTTCAGCACTGCAGTTTGCTCAAAAACCCAAACAGGCTCTCAGTAAGAAATAAAGCTACCTTTCTCATTAGCACTTTCATTTTCAAAGTTTCTCAAACAAGGCTACTCCCCCCGCCCAAAAAATGGAAACTTTGTTTAAGAAAACTTGCATGATATAGGTGGTCTGGGTTCTAAGAAGTACACAAGACAACCTCTTTTCACTGACTCCCCCATCCTCTCCCTATTCAAATCAGTGCTAAGTAGAAAAGCAGCCACCTGCCTACAAAAGTCAAAAAACACAAAACAAATTAAAAAAAAAAAAAGCACAGGAATCCAGAAAAGGAACTTAAATCTCTAAACAAACATCTACTTACGAAATCCCACTTGCAACTGTTAGGAAGATAATGGTTAAGACTAACATTTTGCTGTCACCTCCTACAGTTTTTTTTCATATTATACATGCATACATTTTGTGCTGCTACACTCAGTCTTTCAAAATTGGTTATATTGCTACTGTAACTTGCCTGTTAATTGATTATACCATCTTTTTGAGCCTGGATTATGACTGAAAAGGATAATAGCAGATGGTTGAATAGTCTGTCTGGGCTGCTAAATTAAAGCTGTATACCTATATTTAATTTTTGCATTGTTATCCCACTTCTGGATTTCTGTAAGAAATATGCATACAGGAAATGTGAAATGCATGCTTATGTAGTGCTAGACGACAATACAGAGAAAGACTGTTGATAAAACTGCACTATCTAGTGAAGCCAGAGTCTGCAGTATGTCTCTAAAGCTGTGCATGCAGAAATGCTAATTCTGCAGTACGCCTCTAAAGCTGTGCATGCATAAGTTGAAAAGTGTCAGTAAATGAAAATAGACATTCTAAATGTGGCTATAATGTAATGAAAGATATTGCATGTAACTGGAAAGAATATCTTTGGGAGCTTAGTTTGGAAGGTTGCCATTTTCCTGCATTGAATAACAAAGAAAAATTTAAGATCTATTTGAAAAAGAAATAGTTAAAGCGCTAGTCATTTAGATGGAGATTTGAACAAATAATATCCATTGTATATAAAAGTGTCTAATGTTTTTTGTAGAGTTTGTCAAATAAAATTCCAGTGAAGGAAAGAAAGAGCTTACAAATTATTTATTAAAGAGTTTGGTGATTATTTTCAGTCATTTTATCATTTTTTTTTAAGGTGTATTGACGACTGTAAAGTTTCTGGACTACTTTTTGGCTTTTATTCAAATATTTATTACACCTTATTGGGAGTTATAGATGTGTTTGCATTCAACCAGCAAGTTGGTAGGGAGTCAAATAGTATATAACCCCCCCCCCCACACACACACACACACAGCTAAAATGTCATTAACCGCCTCTTTATTCCCAGATGCAAAATTTACTTAAGTATTAAAGTGTATTAACTTCCAACATGTATATAGTACACACATTTTAAATATTCTACAGCTGAAGTTAGAAGTGTAATTTAGGTAACTAAATTTGCAGACATTTCAGATCATGTACATTCTGACTACACATGAATTTCCTTTGTGATTGCAAATTTATCAATCATTTTAGATTTGGTAACTAGGGCAGTCTAAGTGAGCAGGAGAGCCCCTTTTCAGTGGAGGTGCAGAGAAAGAGAAGCTTTACAATAAAACAGGCAATGTACAAGATAAAATTATTTGTGGTACAAAATTTGGCAAAAAGAAACAAGGATACATGTGTTCAGGTACATTTTTATTTTATTTATTTATCCTTTATTGACTGGGTTAGTCCTGATAGGCTATTGGGCTCTTTTAAGGGGAGACCTGAGGTGGTATTTATACTACTAGGGGAAATTTGACCAGGGTATTAAGGAACTTCACAACTCTTTTCAATAGGTGCCATGGGATCTTTTTCATCCAGCTCAGCTACCACCAACTCAAGAAGATTGAGCCTCAGTTTAACAACTCATCTGAAGGATGGCACTCTCAGAAGAAGTGCATCACTCCCTTACTCTGCACTGCAGTGTCAGTAATTGATATAGCTGGATTGAGAAAAGAACCCACAACCTTCTGCACCAAAAGGTTGCACCACTGACACTATTGTATATATAATAGGTTGTGATCTATTACACACACAACTAAACAGAGTTGACACAATTTTAGGAAATTAATAAAGAAATGGTTTGGTGATTATTTTCAGTCATTTTTTTCATTTATTTTTTAAGGTGTATTGACGACTGCAAAGTTTCTGGACTGCTTTTTGGCTTTTATTCAAATATTTATTATACCTTATTGGGAGTTATAGATGTGTTTGCATTCAATCACCAAGTTGGTAGGGAGTCAAATATTATATACCCCCCCCACACACACACACACACACACACACACAGCTAAAATGTCATTAACCGCCTCTTTACTCCCAAATTCAAAATTGACTTAAGTATTAAAGTCTATTAACTTCCAACATGTATATAGTACACACATTTTAAATATTCTGCAGCTGAAGTTAGAAGTATAATTTAGGTAACTAAATTTGCAGACATTTCCTGACTGGGAAACATGAAGAACACAGCTCCCATAAGTCTATGCAGTTTTAAACTGCATAGACTGTCCTGGAACTCGCTGGGAAAACACATTGGGGTCGGACTGCAACGTCAGCAGTTTGCTGCAGTCTCGTCAGGCAGGGTCTGGATTGGAGTTTGCTGCAGTCTCGTCGGGGGAAGATCTCACAACGGGCAGGGTTGGATTTGCGCGGGTTTCCATAGGATTTATGGGGTGTACTACAGGTCGGATTTGTGTGTGTGTGTGTGTGTGTGTGTGTGTGTGTGTGTGTGTGTGTGTGTGTGTGTGTGTGTGTGTATGTGTGTGAAAATGCCCCAGGTGCAATATACTGGTGGTTAGACTCATGGTGGTGTGGTAGGGAATACCTCAGGCTTGAACCCTGTACTTTGTATGCAGGTGTTAAAGACCTGAATTCCCTACCCACCACCATTTGTAAAAAAATTGCAGATTTTTGCCTCATATTTGATCTGATCTGTTCATCATAATATCTGTGGTTTGTAAATATTGCAATGCTTGATATTTGATGGTGCAGTGGTAGCATTGTTGCCTCACAGCTGCAGGTTTTCAGGTTTGATTCTTGGCTGGGGTGCCTTCTTTGTGGGGGTCTGTATCTTCTCCCTGTGTTTGTGTGGGTTTGCTTTTGTGTCCTCCCATGTTACAAAGACATGTCTGCATTATTTCTTCCTGGGCCTCTGCTAAAAATTGTTTTTTTGTTCCAAGTCAGACTGTCCTGATTAACAAATGTTAAATAAAATTGACAGGCATTTGAATTTCAGACTTCAGGTTTCTGAATGTTTAATTTCTTACATATTTGATGGTGCAGTGGCAGTATTGTTGCCTCACAACTATAGGTTTTCTGGTTTGATTCTTGGCTGGGGTACCTTCTGTGTGGAGTCTGCATCTTATCCCTGTGTTTGTGTGGATTTGCTCTGGTGTCCTGCCATTTTACAAAGACATGTGTCTACAGTATTTCTCCCTGGGCCTCTGCTGAAAATTGTTTTTGTTCCATCAGAAGTAAAATTGTCAGGCATTTGAATTTCAGACTTCATATTCTTCAGAAAATACATAGTAAAACAACTTTTTATTCTAGCAATAAATATATCGTAACACAACCTTTTATTATAACAATTTTTTAAGTTTATAAGATGACTATTTGAAATTTGTCCTTATTTTTGGGACTGTAATACCCTGTTATTGGCTTTGTCCAGGTTTTTTGTGCTAAGGTTGACAGCTATGGCAAGAACTGAATTCACTGAATATGTTTGAGGGCTGTATTCCCTCATTACTGGGTTTGTCCAGGTGTTTTGTGCTAAGAGGTTGACAGCTATGGTGAGAACTGAATTCATTAAATGATAGCCATTTAAGTTTCAGTCTTCCTCTCTTTCACAAAGCAGCTGATTTGGCATAGTGGTATGTTGCTCTTGACTGTTTTGCACAGGGACCTTGGCAGTAAAATGTACGGAGGGAACACAGCATTTTTCTTTCACAAAGCAGGTGATTTGGCATAGTGGTATGTTGTTCTGACTCTTTTGCACAGGGACCTTGGCAGTAAAATGTATGGTGGTAACACAGCATTTTATTCTAGCAGCTTTCCAAGATTATACAAGCAATGTTTAATGTGTCCCTGGTTTTTGCCCTTTTAACCCACCCCAATAAATTTGGCTTTTTCCAGATTTCTTGTGCTGCGAAGTTGAGATGCAGTTGAGTATTGAGTAGATTTTACAAGGGAAGAGAAGTTTAGTGCTGATTATGCTAAGTCAGCTCACTTTGCTAATAGCACAACAGGTTGTGTACTTGCTTTTGATGCAGAAGGTTGTTGGTTCTACTCCCATAAGGGTTGAATGCTGCCGTACTGAAAGTTAAGATACTATGAGCCTGTTATCAGTCTGCCATCCATTTCCTATTGCAATATTACTAGCTTATTTTTAATGTAATTTAGGCAATTTATTCCTCAGGGGCATCAGACACTTTATTTTTCGATGAAACCATGAAATATAAAGGTGATTGCTAGCAGCAACCTCTTCATTACAGATTTATTTAACGTGGAATTATTTAGATGACTTTTTTACTACTTTAGAGATTGTGCATATTTACTGATAATGGTGGACTGTAGAATTGTGCATATTTACTGATAATAGTGGGCTGTAGAAGGTTGAGTAGACTTTTATGATGGAAATGTTCTGAATTGGGCAGTTTTGTCATTGGCGCATGCGTTTTGTTTCATTGTTTACTGGATAAATGTTCAAAGCAATAGGAAGGTGTATCAAAGAGCACATGTATGTTTCATATGCAAGGGGCTTATGATTTGAAAACAGCCCAGAATTAATCTTTATCTGCCACGGGTAAAATGTATTTTCTTTGAATGTGGGTTTCAATGTTGTTTCAATGGCAGAGAAGTTTTAATGCCAAGTTTGTTTAGCAGATGTCTTAGTGTTTGTGCTGTAAAATGCAAAATAAAACTTTCAAAATGAAGTTCAAATCATCATAGAAGTAAATCAGTATGCACATTAGTGTTTATGGTAAATGGAGTGAAACGGCCAAGTAATGGATCATTGGAATGGCTGCAGGGGGAGGCCCCATTCAACTATGGTTTTGTGAGGCGGAAGGGCAGCAAACTTAGGCAGCCCCAGCTGAACCATACCTCCCAACTGTCCAGATTTTCAAAGAATGAATAGATTTTTTGCTTCTTATTTTTGGTTTGTTCCTCATAAAATTTGTGGTTTTCTGGCAAATCATTTAGGAATTAAGTCAATAATGACACACTGAGTTTCAGACTTCATAACCTTCAGAAAAATGCATGCTAAAGTAATACCTGTTTTATCAACTGTCTCAGTTTATACAAGAGCAATTTTTAGTACTGTTTATATGTTCCCCCAATATATTTGGCCTTGTCCTGATTTATTGCATTAATAGGTTGAGAGGTACATGCAAATAAATTGCTTTATAGAATTAGGCATAGCCAAACCTCTCAACTGTCCCTGATTTTGGCTCAAAATGTTGCTCTTCCCCTAATGATCCCTCCGCAAAATAGCAATTTTGGAAGAAAACAAGGAGGGTTTATAATTAAGAAATAACTGTAATAATCTGTTAGATTACTTTTATTTCAGAAATGCATGCAGATTATTTTATTTTGTCAGCTGCTCAAGTTAGCGGTACTAATATTAAAGTGTCCCTTCTTTGACAGGTTCCCAGCTGTATTGTGTTGCTATTTTATATTTTTACATCACATTTTTGGTCCATTTTTCATAAAATTGTGTTTTTTTGGCAAATTAGTGACAAATCATTAAAGACTGAAGTTAGAAAATAATGATAGACATTTGAGTTTCAGATTTCATACCATTCAGAAAATTCATACTGATGCAAGACCTCTATTATATTTCTAAGTTTATAAGAGCAATATTTTAAAAATTGTCCTTATTTTTGGGCCTTTGTCCCATTTCTTTGTATGACTTTGTCCAGATTTCTTGCTCTGAGGTTGAGAGATATGACAAATGTGTCAGGGCCATCACAAGTCAGCCAGAGACATTTCAAACTGTGACATACTTGTTGCACCCCACTCCCCCATGTAGTGACTCTGGATGTGTCGAAGCAAGGCAAGGAGTAGTTATGCAGTGTAAATGTGCCCCCCCCCATCCAAGGTAGACACAAGTACTAGAGTGGCTTTTCATCTGTCCTTGACTTTTACAGAATGGTCTGGTTTCTGTCATATTTTTTGTACTGCTGATTTATGCTTATTACTCAAAGTGCCCGTTGCTCTGTGTTTAAGTAGCAATACTTTAATGACCATCAGGTAAGGCTGAGATTGCAAGATGCAAGTAAGCTTTAATAAGCATACTGTTAAAGAATTGCCAACATTGAAAGCCTTTCTGTTGCCATGTAGAGAATACTTAACTAGATAATGTATAAGCCTTGGGTATTGAAATGCATATGCCAGTATTTGTAATAAAGAACAGGATTACATTATTTTAAGAGTCTCATTACACTTGGAGACTTCCAGTCATCTCTGCAGGCTTTACCCGTAAACAGAATGCCAATCGTGTGGTCCATAACCTGTACAGTAATCCTTTTAAGCAATGTATCTTGAGCTTATTTCTTGTTCGCTTTTCATTTTTTACTTTGATCATGTTTTCCCCATGAAACAAGTAGATGTCAGGCAGCAGGTCTTTCTTTGGATATGGATAAGGAACATTTTTACAAGTGGGGGCATCAGAGATTTCTACTTTCAGCATGTTACTTGGTACTTTAATAAAGCTGAATATAAATTATAATTAGAACTGCAGTGCAAGAAGTGGTTTGAGTTGAGTGCTGCTTGTTTTTCTTATACTTGATTTTGACTGGCATTTCATTAAAGTATTTAAAAAAAGTAATTTATTTTTTCATGCCTCGCAAACTTGTTTGTTTCCATCTAGATATTAAGCTGTCATGCAGCCAATGCATTGAAATATTTTTATTCTTCTACACTTCATTTTGTCTTGATTGGACTCTCATAATGATGGTATGGCACCCAGGGCAGTATATTTAGTTTTTGTGGTTTTGAGCATAGCTCCTCCCCTTTCTAGTTGGCCACACCCCTTCCCATTGACCCCACCCATTCAGCTGTCTCCTTCAGCCCCCCTTTGATTTGAAGTCACCAGCCGCCACTGTTCTACTGTGGTATCATTTTGGTTGATGGCAGGATGCTACTCAGGGCTAGGGTCATACCTGCCTGGGCTACAAGATCGGAGAGCTCCTCCATGTCTCTTTTCATGTAGTCCAGGGAGGTATGTCTCAGGTCATTCACACCAATAAGGACAATGACAAAGTCATATTTGTACTTGTTATGGAGTGACCTGAGTGTGTGCATTATGTGGTGGATCCTGGCACCCGACAGGCAGCTGACAGTAACTTTCTCTTTGTTTAGCCTGGTGAGTGGAACATTAGTGTGCCTGACTATAGAGTCACCTATGACTAGAGTGTTGGGTACGTTGTTATGCCTTATGGGCTGTGGCTGAGTAGCACACTGAGTTTGTGGGCTATGTGTCATTTGGGTTGTGTTGGGGGGTGGAGGTTGCTTGCGTTTCTGCTTTGGAGGTCTCTGTTGCTTGAGCAGATTTTTATTGGGAGCCTCCACGAATGTAGGTGTGTGTTTTGTGTTTCTATGTGTGTGTTTTGGTGGTGTAGGTTTTGAGGGACTATGTGATGAGTGTGGTGTGGTGCAAGTGTTTACCTTCTCCTCTTGACTGTCTAGTCCAGTCTTGGGTGAAGAGAGCTTTGCTTCCAGTTTGGCTATACAAATTCATCTCTCACAGGTTGCAGTGTTGGGTGGTAGGAGGAGAGGGTTGCCTGTGTACATGAGGCAATTGCTGCATTGCCCCAAGATGCCCATATTCATCAGGTAGACAGGAGAAAACACTGGGAGATGATCCTTAGACATGCCTGGATAGGTGCTTATTTAAGTACTAAAAACTGTTTTCCTCTAGACAAGTGAGGAAAATTTAGTGCTGTAGTAATTTGTACCTTATTTAGTGCTTACAATGAGTTCTGAACAAGTGCTGAGCTCAAAGAAACAGATTTTAGTACTAAAACTAAAAAACTGGCTAGTTCTAAGGGAAAATTTGAAGAGCAGACTTTATGGCACTGGGAATAGTTTAACCCTAGCTAAGCGGTGATGCATAAAGTGTATCTTTTTAATATAACAGTAGCAAATGAGCAAACTGATTTAAACCAATTAACCAATAAAAAGCTAAAAACTGAGCCCCATTCCAGCAGTCTTCGATCAGACAAGTTCTAACTGCACACTCCTGCCACTAGGGTGCAGAGGAACCTTCTCCAAATAAAGATGGTCTGAATTAGTGCTCAGGTAATAAAAACAAATCTAGATTCAGCAGGTCTGAATTTAGTCTATGCTACAGCAAACAACGCGTACCAATTTCAGAAAGAAACAGTTCAAATAAGCAAGCATAATAAACCTTTAACCAGAAACTCCCAGCTCAGAAGAGCAGAATCGACCATCTCCTCCCATAAGAGTGCAGACCACACCTTCTTAATGTAAAATAACTGGCCCGAAGCCCAAGTGCTTAAACCAGAACGAATATACTTTTAGAATAACAGACACTAAGCCTTCAATCAGCAACTCCCAACTTAGAAGGATGTAAGCTACCTGTCCTGCCACAACAGTGCAGACCACAAACCTTCTTAATGTAAAACAACTGATCTGTAGCCCAAGTGCTTCAACCAAAGGCTTAGAATAACAGTTACAATTTAATCAAGCTACTAACAAGCAGTAATAAATGCATCAGAATGAATGCAATTAAGTACTTTTAAGAACAAGCAGCAAAAGCAAAATAAAGTAGGAAGAAACACAAATACAGTAAAAGCAAATGAATAAAGTGTAATTTTTATATAACAATAGAAAACAAGCAAACTGATTTAAACAAATTACTCAATAAACCAGTAAAAAAGCTCAAAACTGAGCCCTGTTCCAGCAGCCTTCAATCAGACAAGTTCTAACTGCACAGTCCTGCCACTAGAGTGCAGGGGAACCTTCTCCAAAAATGATTGGCTGGATAAGTGCTCAGGTTATACAAACAAAGCTAGATTCAGGATGCCTGAATCTAGTCTATGTTACAGCAAACAAGGCACACCAATTTCAGAAAGAAACAGATCAAATAAGCCAGAAATTTAACCAGAAAGTCCCAGATCAGAAGGGCAGAATCTAGCCTCTCCTCCCACAAGAGTGCAGACCACAAACCTTCTGAATGAAAAATAACTGGCCTGTAGCCCAAGTGCTTTAACCAGAACTAATAAACTTTTAGAATAACAGATACTGAGAATTCAATCAGCAATTCTCAACTTAGAAGGATGTAAGCTACCTGTCCTGCCACAACAGTGCAGACAACAAACCTTCTTAATGTAAAACAACTGGTCTGAAGCCCAAGTACTTAAACCAAAAGGCTTAGAGTAGCCAAAAAGTAAGCAAAATAAAGTGCAATTTTTTTTTTTTTTTTTTTTTTTTAGTAAAGTGCAAGGAGACAGGAAGAAGGAGCGGAAGAAAAAATTGAGATTAAGAACCTAAGTGGGTTGGCCTTCTCAAATGTTCTCTATGTATTAAGTAGAGTGAGCACCAGATTGGGAGGGGTGTCCCGAATCAATTTACAGTAGGGGTAGGCAACTGCAAAGCCACCAACTATAACAACACCACAAGAATAGAGTGGGGGGGGGACAGTTTCAGGACAGATGAGAAACAGAAAACAATGTCAGAAAATATATAAAATAATTCAATCAGACAAAAAATAATTCAGTCAGGCAAAATTAAGACAATGAAGAACTCTGAAAAGTTAAAATGTCAAGAAATATACTGATCAATCAGGGATATGTTTCCAGATTGTTTGAGAATCACACTTCAGCCAGAACACCAACAGTTTCCAACAGTGTATGCAGGAATTTACAAACAGAAACAATTTTTAAATCAGCAAGCCTTGAAGCAATCAGATAACACAAAAGCTGTTAGACCAGTTTTATAAACTTCACCACAGGAATAGGGGGGGAGCATTTTCAGGACAGATGAGAAACAGAAAACAATGCCAGAAAATATATAAAATAATTCAGTCAGGCAAAATTAAGACAATGCAGAACTCTGAAAGGTTAAAATGCCAAGAAATATACTGATCAATCAGGGATATGTTTCCAGATTGTTTGAGAATCACACTTCAGCCAGAACACCAACAGTTTCCAACAGTGTATGCAGGAATTTACAAACAGAAACTACTTTTAAATCAGCAAGCCTTGAAGCAATAAGATAACACAAAAGCTGTTAGACCAGTTGTATAAACTTCACCACAAGAATAAGGGGAAGCAGTTTCAGGGCAGATGAGAAACAGAAAACAATGCCAGAAAATATATAAAATAATTCAGTCAGGGCAATATATATACAATACAAAAAATAAGAAAACAAACAGGAAAAGTAGAAAAGAGGATTACTACTGGAGAAGTTAAATAAATAGAAACTCAGGCTATGGATTACCTGTGAAGTAAAGGATTTAGTGTATAAAATCTAACTTTGATAACACCACAGGAGGATAGAGCAATGGATCACCAAATTAAGGAGAAACCAATGGAGTGGGAAACATCTGATCAGTTGCCATATCAAGATACTGTGAAACCTTCCATAGGAAACTAGTACAAAAGTTCACTTGGAGTTGCACAGCAAGGGAAGGAACAGGAAACTGTGGCAACTCTGATGCAGTCAATGCTGTGGAGTGCTAGGCCAGTGTGTTCCCACATGAAACAGCAACGGATGACACAGGATGAATTTGACGAAAATATGGCACAGGAAGATGTTCTGGAACTTTCTGTATAATGCCCACAGGAAATGGAGAACAAAGATCGTGCTCTCAGTTTAGAAGAAAATGATCTAAGAGAAGAGTTGCTCGATTTAATAGAGATGGACAGACATATTAAGATCAATGAAAGAAACAGACTACAGAAAGTTAATAAAACCCACAAAGTTAAGCTTGATAAAACAAATAAACACAGTAGTTAGGACTATTCACAGAACTTCATGCAATATAACCGAAGAAAATAGGATACATATTACTGCATAGCTAAATTAATAACAGATAAAGTCTTACCACAAAAACACAGGGCAGCAAGGGAAAGGATGGAGAGAAATCAAATGCCATCATGGAAGTATCAAATAGAGAAAACTATAAATCAATCAAGACAAAAGTGCCACTGTTAGAATAGTATAGAAGAGGGAACCGATCAACAAAAATACTCTGAAAGATAGACACAATAAAAGCAGTGCACAGTATCAGAACAGTTCAAGTTCCAGCAGCGCACAGTATCAGAACAGTTCAGGATCCAGCAGTGCACAGTATCAAAACAGTTGAGAACCCAGCAGTGCACAGTATCAGAACAGTGGGAAAAACTCAGTTCCCATGAATTACCACACTGATGGTAGTCCACTGAACACAGAAGGAGTTATAAGAAATCTGGGAACACAAGTTGACAGAAACCTCTCTTTTGACCATCACATTGCCACTGTGGTCAGAAAGTCCTTCTATGTGGCACATCTCATTACTAAGGGTTTTGCATCCAGGAAGAAAGAGGTCATTGTCTCCCTCTACTCTTCCCTCATTAGACCAATCATCAAGTATAATGTCCTATTTGGCATGTACCTCACTAGAAACCTGCAACAACTGGAGAGGCCAAAAAAGTACCTCACAAAGAGGATCCTAGGCCTTAAACACTTGTCCTATATGGACAGACTTAAAAAACCCCAACTATTCTCTGTCTCATATTGCCTACTTTGAAGTGATCTCTGCTTGACTTACAAAGCCATGTCTGACCCAGCTCTGTTAAAAATGCTACATCTAAAGAAATCTCAATCCCTCCACACCACACACTCCAGAGACCTCAACCTCATTACCACAATCAACAGGTTTATAACCCAGAGGCTGCCCATGCTATGGAATAGACTTCCCATACATGTCAAGCAGTCAAGCAGAGCACCTCGCTGATCCTCTTCAAGAGAAATCTTGATGAGTGGATGGGAAATAGAAAATAATTCACCCCGGGGATTAGTCCAGTGGCTCTACTCGACAGAGGCACTGAGAACTAAGGTCGGGTGGCACGCTGCCAGGGTAATCCCATGGGTGAGGCTTGTAAAAGCTCCAAGACCATTAGCCTAGTACACACCTATGAACCTATGAACCTTTGAACATTGCAGGTGCTGTGAAGAGCACTTCTGGCTGACATCAAAAATTTAAATAATACTAATTTCATGAACTTTAATCATACTTTAACTTAGGAATGGGGTCCATTCCCATCATGGTATTATAAACCCAAAAGACTTGGAGAAATTAAAAAAAAAAGAGGACAGGAATTAAGCTAAGATACAATTCCTCACCAACTGCAATCCGATGGCCTCACTTAGCCTGTCACTCTCCACAGAGTGCTGTCAGGTACAACCGCCAAGCTCTGCCAGAGTAAGCTGTGGTTCACTGTACAGGGTGCTGTCTCAGTGCAGGTGAAACTGGGGACTCTGGTGGACATAAGGTAACTATGATTGCAGGACACTGGTTGCTAACAGTAGAGATCCGAAGTAGGCAATGGTGGAATGAAAATAAATAAATACATACATATAAAAAGTGTAAAAGTCTTTGGGTATATTTTTTGGGTGACATGTAAAACAACCTTTCTACAATAAGAATGTACTGTCCTACAAGCATGCAATTTATTTTGCTCATAATTCTGGCAGATGGAACAGCCGGGTATACAATCACAAAAGAACAGCAAGTCAACAGGCCACATTCCTCAATGGTCATTCAAAATGTTGCCCATTTGGAGTATCATATGTAATAATTGGTAGTGATTATAAGCTGATAAGCTTTTTTTTGTTGTTGTGTCTTTCGGCTTTTCCCGGTTAGGGGTCGCCACAGCGGAACTCCGGTCCGCTAATGATTGGCAGTAGATTTTTACGTGCCAAGTTACCGGCTCTGACGCACACCCTTCAACGAAGGTACGCCCATTCACGCATGTCTCCACATAGAAGACGCTCTAACTGAGAATCGAACAGGACGTCTTACTGTGAGGCGACAACACTACTGCAGTGAAAAATAATAAATGGACAGTAGTCTGCCACCTGCACTTTTCTATCATTTCAGCTCTATGCAAAATCTCATTTTCATGTTTTACCCAAACTCAAGTAGGGAAAATTTCTGTCCAAGTCCGAAGGCCAAATCTTCCCCTGCACTGATTTAATCAAATGTCCCTCTGAAGTCTAACTAACTTGTTCAGATACTAGCCTTTAACAAGGTCTTATGCTTGCTCCCTTATTTGGCAGAAGTCCTCACTGCACTCAAGAAAAAAAATGTTGCTATGGCTGCAATTCCATTCTTGCCATTATCAGGATTTGAATGCACAGTGGCAGTATTGTAATAAGTGAAACATGCCCTAAGTACCAAAGACATATGAAGTATTGATTACTGCAGCATGAGGTATAAAAATCTCTTATCACATTATTTTTGCATACATTAATGATTCTCTACATTGTCCACTTAGGTAAAAATTCACTGCACAAAATTCAAACTTACTAGTAATTTATTTATTTTATTTAACATTTGTTGACCGGGAAAGTCTGACTAGGTTCCACAGATCCTGTTTTCAGCGGAGGCCCAGGGAGAAATGCTCCAGAAGCATGTCTTTAGAATGTGGGAGGAAACCGGAGTACTTGGAGGAAACCCATGCGAACACAGGGAGAACATGCAAACTCCACACAAAAGGCACCCCAGCCGAGAATCGAACCGGAGAACCTCTTGCTGTGAGGCGACAGCATTAACTGCTGCACCACTGCGCCACCCAATAATGCTATTGAAAAATATGATGCTACTAAAATTTTGTGCTGCTGAAACTGATTATGAAAGCATTTGGCAATAAGAGCTAAGCCTACAAAAGTACTCCATATCTACAGTCATATTGGCACTGCTCCATAACAGCAGCATTTGGAAGTCTTCACATTAGGTGCCTTTTTCTATACATACATACATACATGTTTTTGATTAGTTTATTATAATACAGGTTTATACTGAAATACTTGTTACTATTTCATACTTTAGGGCGGTGTAAGAAAAAGGGTCTGCTCTGAATTCCAGTCTTTGCATAGTAAGGAATGAAGAGTTTTACAGACAACAAGACCACAACTAAACTAAACAGTGCAGTGAGTAAATTGATTGATACAGGGCAAGAACTAGTGTAACTGATGACATATGAGCAAAGTATATGTTCATATAACAAATAATGTGGTGAAGTTGTACATGAATAAGTTCTGATGAGCATCTGATCAACACATATTAACTATAAATAACAGATTGGGACATCTCTGACATTATACTTGAGTATAATGGAAGAGAAACATGAACATGAGAAGGTACGCATCTAAGAAAGTCAATTTCCCAGATATAGCAAAGCTCAGCAGACATGCTCCATGCATGATTGAGTGTCAGTATGGGCACCAGTTATCAGACTGATATAATGAAATTCAAGTGTGCAATAAAGGATCACGCACACACACACACTCAACCCAACAGTCACATCATTCATACTGGGTTAAGGCTGTGTGCACAATGATATTACCTCTGGAAAAAATAATATCCCTGACATGTGGTAGTTTTACATTTGATTACCATGGTGGTACACTCATCACAACTGACCATTTGCAAGTACTGCCCAGGTGAATACAAATTATTTGTAGCTATTTAAGTATCCAACAAGGGATGCTACCCAGAGGCAATCCATAACTAGGAGCTATAACCCTAAGGTATTAGTCTTCCAATATTGTACGTAACATGACAATGTGAAAACATGCAGGATATGGAATATGGCTCACACTGTTTATGAATTTTGAGTAAACTATGCAATTAATTGCATGCCATATAGCTGTGCATTTACATGTGTCAGTGTAATTATGTGTGAGTTATTGTTCAGTTAAGATTAAGAACCATCAACAGGCTGCCCGGGAGCATTTTGAATCTCTTAATAAGGTACATCTGCAACTACAGACATTCATTTTTGATAAGCCTCAGTAATGATTAATGGAAAAACTCTTCCAAAAAATGCACTGAAAATTAGCCAGCAGCTATGCTGGATTGCCAGCCATTTTGCCACTTTCTTCTTTGTTTTTTTTTTTTTAAAAGACAGAAGTGTACGGTGTGCTGTCTGAAGCACACTTGCAGTTGTGCAGTGTCTCTCTCATCTGTGAAAATAATGTATATCCAAACCCTTTTTGTGTAGAAATGTCTGATGTACATTAAGAATAAACTGTGTACTATGTCACATAGTAGTTGCCATGCTGGAGATAGTGCAGGATATGCTGTATTCATCACTATAATCTGTGTGGTTCTGACATGTGGGTTTTGTCATGATATATCTGTCCAGCAAGTTGCCCTTTTCATGTGCCAAACTGCACATGGCTAGACATCCATGCCCATCAACCTTTTGGCCATTTCCAGCTAAAGGTTACTTATGTTGGACCACTTGTGTGGGCATAGCCTCAGCACCATACTTACTAACAATTGTGTTATACAGGACTGGCATATACAACAATTGCCTTACTTGCTAGAAGTATAGTACTTGCCCCTACTAAGGTACCAACACATCTGAATAAAGTCTTGAATAGCCCAAATACTCATTCACAATATGGATATAGCCATTGGCAACATTAGAATGGCATTCTAAGGCATGTGGAAGTCACACTGGTGTCATTATGTATGTCTTTCCTGTTACTGTAACTATCCCTATGTTTACCAGGTGTATCTGTAATTTCAACATATATGCAATCAATGGAACCTAGAAGTGAAGGATGTAGGGGAATGGAAGTATTACAGAAACCATGAATACTGAAGATTCTCTAGTGCACATACATAGGGAACCAAATAAGCCACTCCCATGGTGCTACTGCAAATATTCTATCATCACAGTAAGGAACTTGCCCAGTAACCTTGAGGCAGAAATCTAGCGTAATCCCAGTGGATCCCTAGTGGGTGCTGGAAAAATATTTACTGCAAAATTAGTTAACGCAATATATAACTTTGTTTCAAAATTCAAATGGTTAATCATGATCCATTAAGAAGTGATCAATCTGTTGGTCAGTTGTGGCATAATATACAAATCATAGTTTTGAATCAGCCACATCATCAGGCTGGAGTTCTGAATAAGATGAAATTGTGTGGGTGACAGTGGCATAGTAGTTTTCAAAATATCAATCCAAAATTAGTGTACTATGTCAATCACTGGACACTATTCTGAACTCACCAACACACTGGGTAACTGTAGCCTTGTACTCTGTGCACAAGCAGTAGGCTAGTTAATGGTACTGGTGTATTACTGTGCATAGGGTTGGGACACTGCAGTGTTACGTAACCATACCTCATTAACTTCAGGGAACAACAAGTGATGGGTGCTTGTGTACAGCATTTTAAATTACACAGGCAGAGATTGGCCAGTATGTGGACAAACACAGTAGACACTAGCACTGTTGGCTACATTTTCTCAGTCATTGTGGTAGAATATGGTTTTGTCATGCTTTCTCTCATCCAGCTACAGTCACCTCTTTAACTATTGGTCATTTTACATGGAGCCAAGTTGCTGGAATCTGAAGGATGCCACTGCAAATGTTATCACTTTGCTCTTCTGGGAGGCAGAAATACCTACACTGACTGGATTACATGATGTTGGTTCAAGTAAAACAGCCTTGCTGTGATTCTGACTATTCCTACTGTGCACACTTATTTATCAATCTGATGCATTAATTTGTTCAGTTCACTTGGGCGATGTGCATGAGCAATGCTTCTGAAACAGCTGCATTTTTTGCTTATTTGCAAACATCATCAACTTGATCAAATTCACTGCATATTGCACACTACCTACCTGTGGAAGCACTGTCTTGGAATTATCAAAGACCTTTGAATGCCTTCAAAATGTATAACTAAACCTTGTGTGTAGAGATTGCTGCAGGCTTCTATGCTCATTCACATCTCTGGTGAAATACAAGCATCTACATAATTCTTTTGGCTTTTCCTGGTTAGGGGTCGCTACAGCGGAACTCCGGTCCACTAATGATTGGCAATAAGCATCTACTTTGATATATTACTGTTCCAGACACTGTTGTATTGTGCTGTTAGACCTGACCACACTCCATTTGTGTTCTCTATAAAGGCCTATGCATCTAATTAGCAAAAGCATCCCCTATGCTCACATACAGATACCCATGCATACAGAACATTTACAGACATTCCCCAAATCCACAAACTCACTCCACACTTGCTCACACTTTAAAACTCAGATTCAACTGCATGCCTACCCCAACAAAAAAGCAGACTTGCACTTCCCTAACTAACCCTGTAGTGTGACCTAATCCCTCTAGTGTGACCACCTAGACAGGCACATTCATGCACTTCATTCATGCCTTTATAGACATTTAGAGCCAAACACACAAAGCCCCCCTCCCAAACATCTTCTCACTGAACATACCTGCACCACAAACACAGCTACAGAAGTGAGTCAATGGTTACTTTTTCCTACTTGGCCAAGATGGACTGAATGACTGATTGGCCAATCAAATCAGGTGCTAAACATTTCCAGGGACAGCACATTGCTTATTAACATTAGCCACTTCCCCATGCTCCCACATTAGTATGTAGCTTTACTGACAAGCTCACTCTCCACTCTAAGGCTCCTATGAGTTGAATACTTCAGCAGTAGAGCAGTCTATGATTTCAAAAGGCTTAACATGATAAGTAAATCTGCAAGGTTAAGATCTGTGCATCATCCTAAGCCTTCCCAAACCATAAGGAATATTTTTAGGATGACTGGTCAGAAAGAGGCATAATTTTATGGCTGAGGAGACTGAAACTCTCCCTGAGGCTGTAAGCCAACATGGACTACTGCTCCTGGGTCAAGGCAGACAGATGCAGCACAGGAATCAGCTATGGAAAGATGATCTAAGATCAGTGCTGAATAGAATCGTAGTTACAGAGTGCAAGCTTACTGTTGGCACATTATAGATATGCATGACCATGAACTTCAATGTTGAAAAGACACTGAGGATGCTAAAAATGGCAGTGGCACCCCTCCCCCTCCACACGCACACACACACACACACACACACACACACACACACACACACACACACACACACACACACACTGACAACAGAATTATTGCCTGTATATCTGGGCATTCATTATTCCACAGCCTGCATGTCAGGTGACAGATAGGGTTCCCACCTTTTCAAATGGCCAAAGTGGGACATTTTCGGGACAAACATCAGATTTTACAGGCCGACACATACCCACGGTCAGTACAAAGGATAGAACTTAACTTTTTTGCCTAAATAATAGCTTATTCTTGTAGCATTTTAGTTGCTTATTCTGTTTCTTATAACATTTAGGTATTTTATATATGGAATAACTCTTTTATGCAACTATTACATACAATATAGGACATAATTATGTCCTACAATCTCAGGACATTTGCCATTTTTAATATTTTTTGTCAGGACACAACTGCCCAAAGAGGGACTGTTCCTCGCAAAGTGGGACAGATGGTAACCCTAGTGACAGAACTGAAACTGATGCTAACATTCTCCTCCATTAGGAACTTTTATTTAATACATTTCTTCTACATCTATTTTAAACATATGGTGATATTTTAATTATAAATATATGTACAATAGTACTGTAAAATTTTTATATGTGGAAATGTAAACAAAGTCAGGAAGAGGATGTGAAAGGTATTTTACATGCCTGTCATACATCATAATATTATGGTAAAACTGAAGGGACTACCAAAGCTACGAGTCTGCCAGAGGACCCTCGGCATTCTACAGGTGCTATTTAAACAGAAGTAGATATTCTTTCATCGGTGTATTTTTAGTTCTGGACTATTTAAGAGGTTACACACAGACACTGTTGCAGTTATTACACAGGTAAATTGTACATTGGATGGTCGGACTTCTAAGGAAAATTGCAGTAAAGATTCTAGGTCTAGAAGTTAAGATGTTACTCAGAGTACTGTACATGAGAAGCCAATGACCCTGCGCACAATTGCAAAAGATGCTATGAACACAGGACACAATCATTGGTTCAGAGACCATGCACACCTCTCAGGTTCACTGTTGAAGATACACCTTATGCTGTTGTTTTACTTTGTGCAGAAAACTAGCAAGACACTGGCATATTCAATTAAAGTTATCATAAGGATACAGCAAGTGGTGATAGCTTCACACAACACAGCCCTGTGGGATGGGTGATTAGGCTGTTAAATCTGTGGATAGAGGCACAAGAGAACTTTAAAGCAGATGGGAACCATGAATTGTGTTTGCATATCCACTTGCTGGTATATCACTAGTTTCTCAGCATTCAGCATGGGGGGAGGGTGTACATGATGTGCCTCATTTACCTTGAACTATGCACACTGGTGCTAAAAGGCAACATGTGGAACTACCACACAGCATGCAGAAGAATGTAAAACATATCTATTATTAATTGATGGTCTCACAGGAAATTTCACATATGAATAAACCTCAATGATCACACGTTGTGTGACACAAAATTCGGTCACAACTGCCCATCAAGTGTGATTTTGGAGGGAAGGTCACAGGCATGGAGGGTCACAATCTGGGTGCACGTTAAAAGACAATACTAGTTTACTTTTGTCTAGTCCTTTTGGTATCTTAGTGATCACATGATAGTGCCACATCTATCACTGGATCACAAACTCCAAACTTCCCCCCAGCATACAATGATGTCCGCCTTCATCATATCCCTGGGGGCAGAATCGTGCTTTTGATTGAGGTCATATTTCATTATCTAATTACTCAACATGAGGTACTACACTGAAGCAGCAGCCACCTTACACGGCAGCTGAGCGTGCTATTCTCTGTACCCTGTTTCTTGGACAAATGATGACAGTTATACTACATATAACCTAGCCACAATGGTTAATTAGTGTTGATATCTTGATGGTGCTGGTAGTTAAGGACATGTAGTAGTCCGTGTGCCCGGTTATGTATCATATGACTGCAACAACCATGGTGCAGGTATCTCATTACTCATGTTTTGTCAGTATTTGACGTCATGTTTCATAATCTTCTACCAGCTACTGGCATGTTACTAGTGCCTGGACATGCTACCCTCATTTGCACTGATGCTGTACATCCCAAGCCTCTTCCG
Source organism: Protopterus annectens (assembly GCF_019279795.1). Taxonomy (NCBI): domain Eukaryota; kingdom Metazoa; phylum Chordata; order Ceratodontiformes; family Protopteridae; genus Protopterus; species Protopterus annectens. The sequence continues at coordinate 251,942,460 of NC_056737.1, forward strand.
CGATGTCACTGTGTCATGTAGATGCTTTTCTTGGCGTTCTGGTAGTTGCTTAACTCCAGTAGACGTGGATAACATTATGGCAAAACTGGCAACCTACACCACACTCCAGTATTATTACTTAAGTATCCAGTTAAAGCTGGTTTCTACATCTTCCTTCGCCATTCTGATATGCCCGTCGTTCTCAATCAATCCGGGACAATTCCAAAAATAATAAACAGCCAGTGACACTTTTTAAAATATTAGTACTATTAAACTGAAACATTGACAGAATAAGATAATGTAAATGAATATACATTTTCTGAAGTAAAAGAAGTCTGTAATCATTATTATTGTTTACTACGTGAAAATCACCACATTTTCCCCAAACGTCAGCAGTTTTAAGAATGACTAAAGGACGGAGCTAAACTTTGAATGAAAATCAGGAACAGCTGAGAGGTATGTATATGCTAGATCGTTGGGTTCCCTCTCCTAAACCACACTACTTTTGCTGCAGGGTTGCAGCTGATGTCTTAAAGTTTGGACTTGTTCCTGAATATGTTACTATTTGAACTCTACTTATTTGTGTATTGTTAGATCTTTGTTAAAAAGATCTTAGCTTTAAAGAAAATCATTACAAAGAAACTGAATTTGAGAACAAAAAGCAAGGTGCCACGTTAAAAGAAAAGCACGCTCGTAAAAGCTAGATACTACAGACAGTACTCACAAAAAGAAATTGCAAGCACTTAAACTAGATTCCCCTCACAAGCACATTCATTTTACCCGTTCTTCGTACACTGACACGAAGTTAAGAATCGATAAAACAAGTTTAACTCAGAAGTTTTAGAAGAGAACACTTACGAGCCTAAACTTGTTATATTTATAATAACAGTGGAATCAGCCAGCTAGTTAATTGCAACTACACTACTTCCGTCTTTATCTCTAGTCATATTACTGCCGCATCTGCTGGCTTTGTATATCTTGCTTCCATGAGCACGTTGTAGAACCCCGTAAACAATTGTATATCAACACCATAATTTGCAACACACTTCTCTACCCGTATTTGAAAATTATGTTTGACCTAAAACGTTATACCGAAATTTCTCTTTTGCCCTTTTATGCTGGCAGATAGTTGAACACCACAATTGGGTGGAAATGGGGCCTATTGAGGAGGACCCAAAAGCTTCGTATTTGAATGGACTGGACTGCTTAAGCTTTGCACTAAGCAGCAGCATGTTCTATTCGTGTTTAGCATTCCTAGTAGTAAATGATTGCTAATATATCAGTTACAGTCTAAAAACATAAACCTTGTGTATTCTTCAGAATGAAAGTAGTAGCATTAATAAGGTAATGAAAGTTATAATAATTGTATTTAGTTACATCTATAGGTATGCAACTTTTATACTTAAATTGTACAATTTCCCATTTGTTTTGAGTGCTAGGGTTGCCACCTAATCCACTTTACGCAGGACAGTCCCTATTGAGATACTTGTGTTCTGTGAACAAACAATTAAAAAAAACACGAAAATTGTAAATGTCCTGAGATTTTAAGACAAAAAAATCGTAAATTTCTTTAAGCAGTTGTATAAAACAATGCATTTGTATCTGTTAATGAAACAACTCAAATTCTACAGGAGTGAGATTTTATTCTGGCAAAAGTAAAGTCCAGTGTTTGCACTTGTCATGATTTGTCCCGCAAAGTATTGTTATAAACATGTCCCGCTTTGGCCACTTGAAAAGTTGGTAACCCTAGCACTTCTGTTTGTTGTCGGTGTACGTGCGTACGAAATAGCGGACGTAAGAAATGAGTTATTTTTACTTTGGTATTGTATTATTACTGTAATTAATAGCTCATAAGTTCAAAGTTCACAGACTATTCTTTGCACTGACTTGCGGTAGCTAACAGCAGTATTCAAATTACGAATTCATTCCTCACGTTATTAATAAACTCTTAAATGTTGAAGTATATTAGCATATTGCTGCTAATGGTTGAAGTATTGCTGTTATTTGAGGCAGGCAGCATCTGTGCTTGATGGTTATTAATGCTTGGAGTTGAAGAGAACAGTTCTGAACCTAATTTTGTTTAGCTTGTACCGAGAGGGAATACGTTCCAGACCGTCTGTGTACCTTTCAACTGTACAGATTTTCGCAGAATGTCCACATTTATAGCTCATATTTTTGGTCTACTCCTCATAAAATTTGTGGTTTTCTGGCAAATCACTAGGATAATCTGAGGACTGAAGTCACTAAATAATGACATACATTGGAGTTTCAGACTTCAAATCCTTCAGAAATAGTTCTAGCAACTTTCTAAGTGTATAATAGCAATATTTAAAATATGTCCCTATTTTTGGGTCTTTTGTCCAGATTTCTCACACTAAGAGGTTGATAGGTAGTTATTTAACATTAAAAACAATCATATCCTTAAGTTTTGTAATGGTAATGTAGGAAATGGACTGAAAGATAAAAATAAGGACAAAAAATCCAAATCAAGGACCATTGAGTATTAAAAATCATAGTACTGGCCTTAAAAAATAGCAGGTTGTATAGCGCACTTTTAACAATACAAGGCCTTCATATATACAACATTGATAGATAATGTTTGTATAAGTTTAGCTTATAAGGTGCGCAGCATACCTATAAACAGTTCTGACTTTATGAGCATCAGTATATGAAGAAAAGCAAGGTTAAATCAGAGAACAAAACAAAAAAAATCATAACTGTTGAAAAACATGCACTTTTTAAATAGTTCATTTTTTACACAGATGGTTAGTTAGTGTAAATATCTGATGGTGCTGGTTATTAAGGACATGTAGTAGTCAGTGTGCCCTGCATGTTTCATGTGACTATAACATCCATGGTGCAGGCATCACGCTTTGTGGGTGTTTGACATGTCATGTTTCATAATCTTCTACCAGCCACTGTCATGTTACTAGTGTCTGGACATCAGTAGATGAAGCAGAGCAAGGCAAAATCAGAGAACAGCAACAACAACAAAATTATAACTATTGAAAGATATGCACTTTTTAAATATTTTATTCTTTACACAGAATGCCTTCAATGTTAAAGGTTGAGGGTTGGTATAATGGTTAAGGTGTTTATCTCACAAATATTAGGTACTGGGTTTGATTCTCATAGGTTCATGGCTAAGTGTGTAGCACTGTGCAGATTACCTACAAATCTTTATGAGCATTGCATGAAGAGTAAGATTGTTGCTGTAATTTAGTGACTTTAATTGCCATTCAGCAAAATATGAAATAATGTAAAAAAATGATAAGTTACTGTGACATTTGTGCACATAATGGTGCAACTGTCTACTTATTCTGGCCTATTACAAGGCTGGGATTTAAATATGGTCTGATTTCATACCCCCCAACCCCCTGCCAACTTGTCTATATCTGAAAGTTTTTGGTTACTGTTGCCATGGCTATAGTGCAATGTTGAGCCTACATTGAGTGACTAATAGAGGACAGTTTATTCAGTGAATTTATATCGGAAGTGCAATGTGAAAAGTTTGCAAGGAGCTGTTAATTCTACTGCTGATGACACAACTCCCAAGTCTTTGTTAGGTAGAATGGTGATGAAAACTGATGGCTCTTGCTGAGAAGAAACAAGTCCTGGGGTAGGTAGCACAAGGCTGTATAGGTGTTAGCTGCACAAACACCCTGGGATGTGTAAAGTCTCAGTCCATGCATTTTACATATGATATTATGTTTGGACCTTTTAGCTCTTTAGAAAAAAAGTATGTATTTTTAGTTGACTTTAATTTTCAGACAAAAAGAAAAGAAGATAGGTTTGCAGTATGTAATATTCACTTTACAGCCTGCATTATTCTCTGCTGTATTCCTTCATTTTTCACATGCAGAAACATGCCTGTGGGGAGGTTTCCTTTTTTTTTTTTTGCTGACCATTTTAAAATGTCAAAATCAGTTTATTCCCCCTCCCTCCCACCTCCAGCCACACAATTAGAAACAGTATGCTGTACCACTTTAAAGCTTTGAGAAAGTGTCTTTTAGCATGAACTCAACTTGCAGTTGTGTCTTAACCTTTCCATAGAGAAATGCATTAACCACAGCATTTTATAATGGACTACCTAAATGGGAAGTCTTGTAATGTGATTTGACATGTTGCAGATATCTGTGGTGATTTTAAAACAGCACATATGTATGTGTTTCTGTTTGTGTACCCACATAATTTGTATAAGATTTCAAGCAGCAGAAAAAAAATGGCTTTATTCAAGAGAACATAAAAAAAATAAAAAAACTTTGCCAAAATAGAAAAATATAGCAACAAGCATGTTACTTAGGAATCTGGACTAAGGCCACTTTAGCAGCAGTGCTTATTCAAGGTGCAAGCGCAAGTTGGCAGTTCTTTATTGCACCTTTTAGTTAAACAGTACTCGGTGAAAGAGAAAAAAAATTACGAGTGTCACACAAGATAGGAAGTTCGAAGTTTCTTTCAGGACTTCCAGTAGTGGAACATACAGTCTTTTGTCTATATTCTTCTGGATGGTATTCCAAAATTCCAGAAAAAAATTACCCTCCAGCTTCTCTGATCAGGCAATTCTGGGTCTCAGCTACCAGGCATTTCACTGGGCAACTGCCTCAGCCTCAGTATGTGCCTGTCCTATACAATGATGCTCTATATTCCTTTACATTGAGGATCTCACTACTATGTCATACTGCCATTCTCCTGGCTTTAAAAAGGCATGAGAGAGCATCTGATGCCTATTAACTGGGACTCAGGTGTCTTGCTTTAAAGAGTCAAGTTACTAATTTTTAGTTTCTATATGTGTTTTTCATACAAAAACTTTTATTCTTCCTGTACCAAATACTCTAATTAATATTGCACTCAGTCCTGGCTTGCTACCTGTCCTTACCTATGCTGCCTACTTGTCCCTACCTGTTAGGCATTCTTGGTGGACCCACCTTGGTATATTACAATGTATCACACACACTCATATGCACATGATCCCCACACTTTATTCTGGCCCATTTTGCCAGGCAGATGTTAAGAAATATGGACCACTGTTTGTTCTGCACTGTATTGCTACAAATTTTGACATTTGGAAGGGAAGTTGTACTGTGGTGTAATCATGTGTGTGTGTGTAGGGGCGGGGGGGGGGGGGGTTCCATCCATTAATACTCTTCTGAAACAGATTCATGTGAGTTAGGAAGTCTAGATAAACCTGAAGACGGATTCACATGGGTTAGGAAATTTAGATAAACTTGAAAATAATTTCCATCAAAAAGAGTATTCAGAGTTTGTCTCCATGTCTCTGAATGCTGATGAATCGATACTTTGTCAGTTAAAGTACGTTTGTTCAAATTTCTGTAACGTGAAGCTAATACTGGTTAGGATATCTATTCTGTTTACTAAATATGCACTATATATATGGAAGCAGAATATAGTACCATTGATGAGAAGTCCGACAATAATTGAGTCATTCCTTTGTTTTCCATTACTAAAATGGTCATCAGTGAGCTAGAACCTCTCGACAAATATGGGCATAATGCAGAGAATCAACAATACATGACAGGATGTGTACACATCCACTTACTCCTCTGAACAGCTTGGATAATCAACATTTGGTCCATCTCCATGTCTTTGCAATAAAGGGAGGAAACTGGAACATCTGGCAAAACTCCATGTGGATACAGAGAGGGCATAGACAGTCATAGGATCATAGGAAGTTACTAGGCTATTGGCCCTGAGGCCCCAGTCTACAAAGAAGGCACTACAGCCGATAACTGAACCGCAGAACTCTAGACTGAGGTAGCAATGCTATCTTCTGCAGTACTGTGCCACCCAGCAGAATTATTTGCATAACAGTAATAGGACATTACATATACATTTTATTTTACCATTATTAGTGAGCTAACCTTAATTTCTTTATCTTATATCATGTAATTAGGCCTTCTCATTTGAATTTTTTCTGTGTATACAAGGCAGTAGTCCCACTTATGGATTTTTTTAGCTAGATATCCTATCATCTAACTAACAGTTGGTGCAGAGGTTGAGGTTGGGAGCTGTGGCTCCTGTGGTACAAGGTTTGATTCTGCTCTCATTTGCATGCCATGTGACCTTGACTGAGTCAATTAATGAGGCATTGCAGTCAGAGTGCCCCTAAAAAGGAACTCTGTGTCTTGTGGACCTACCTGGTTAACACACAAGATATTTATTATTATTATGTTGGATTTCAGAATGACCAGATGAAATGTAGTAAAACTGGTCCAGAAAATAGTTTGTTTTGTTGCTGTTTGTAAATGTAAATTGAAACATTAAGCTATTGTTATGATGCCAATGTTTATGTGAACATTTGCTCTAGATGATTGTCACTGGTGATGTGATACCCTGGCCCCATGTGCAAAACTGGGAAAAAGGTGGTTCTGGATGGCTGGATGATGTCAATCTATTGTAGTATATGACACCTGCTAATGTGTGGCTGTTATTTCTCTCTCCTTTGTTGCTTGCATAACCTTCTACCATTATGCTGTCCAAAGCTGGAGTAAGTGTGTTTTTTTTAGAAATGAAAAAGCATCAGGAATTCTGGCTGGAAATTAAAAATCTGCATTTTTAGCTGCAGAGTAAATCATACTATACTTTACTAGTTGTTGTGTAATACATATTGCTACTGTTTCCATTGAAATCTGCAATAATTGCTGTAAAATATTATGGTGTATAATGTAGCAGCTTTCAGTTTCTGCCCTATTTGCTGCTAGTAGTTTGCAGCAAGGTATTCACCCATATAGCTGTGTGTCTGTACTTCCATTTCTGCCTGTTTTTCTATTTTATTGCTCACTGTTGTGCATGCAGAATGAGACATATATACTTACTTATTTGCCAGCTCAAGGAAGCAGCATAGTGATGTTGTCATGGGAACAGTTCTTCAGAGTTCCTTCATGTTTCTTATGAACTCTAAAAAAAAAAAAAAAAAAAGATTTCTGTATGATTGTTTTTGCAACGTTGGTAATGTTTCTTATGTGTGAAAGTAGTAAACACAGTTGCCTATTGTTGTAACTCACTTAAGCAATATGTAGTGATGGAGAGGTGGTATCACAGTGTTTAATCATGCTGACATCACTTAACCCTGATTGTTGACAGAGTGGTTTAAAAAAGTATTGCCCACTCCCATCATTAAATGTTGCCATCTATGCAGTATTTTAATTTTTAACATTTTGTTTAAAACAATTAGTTGCTTTGATGGAACTTTTTTATCTTGGTGTTCTTTCTGAAAAGTATAGAAATACAGTGTGAAGTGTTTGTAGTTTTGCGACAAAGTATTGAAACTGTGTAGAGATTTTTTTATTAATTTAATTTGGTCTTATTTGTACTTTGCTGGCATCTCTTCCCATTGAAAAAATGGAGTTTTAACAATAGTGTTAAATCACATTTCCAGTGCTTTGAGTTGGCTGATTTCTGATAACAGTGTATAGTATGGTTTCATCTGCTGTCATTCCGGAATGGTCTGTATCATAGTTGCATGCAAAGGTTGCCTAATTTTTAGGTTTGGTTAGTGTGGTCATTCAAAACACACATTTTGTCAGAATTTCCTGTTTTTATCATATTACGTTTTTTCTTTCTTTTCAACTTATAGTACTTTTTGAAGCATTTTAAGATACAGAAGGTGGTTGAGCTGTTTGAAACTGTAACAAGATTCTGGTGGACCAGGTAACAGCTAATGATAGTCATCATCTTCTTTTGGCTGTTCCTGTTAAGGGTCGCCACAGCGGATCATCTGTTTCCATTTCTTCCTGTCCTCTGCATCTTACTCTGTCACACCAACCACCTGCATGTCCTCTCTCACCACATCCATAAACCTTATAGTAGGCCTTCCTCTTTTCCTGTTACCTGGTAGCTTCATCCTTAGCATATTTTTCCCAATATACTCAGCATCCCTCCTCAGCACATGTCCAAACCCACGTAATCTTGCCTCTCTGGATTTCTCTCCAAACCTTCCAACCTAGGCTGACCCTCTAATATACTTATTCCTAATCTTGTCCACCCTCGTCAAACCCAGTGCAAATCTTAACATCTTTAACTCTGCCACATCCAGCTCTAACTCCTGCCTTTTTGTAAATGCCACTGTCTCCAACCCATATAACATAGCTGGTCTCACTACCCTCTTGTAGACTTTCCTTTTCACTCTTACTGGTACTTGTCTGTCACAAATCACTCCTGACACTCTTCTCCACCCACTCCATCCTGCCTGTACTCTCTTCTTCACCTCTCTTCCACACTAAACATTACTCTGAACTATTGATCCCAAGGATTTAAACTCATCCACCTTCGCCACCTCTACTCCTTGCATCCTCACCATTCCCCTATCCTTCCTCTCATTCACACACATATATTCTGTCTTAGTCCTGCTTACCTTCATTCCTCTTCTCTCTAGAGCATATCTCCATCTCTCCAGGGTCTCCTCCACCTGTTCCCTACTCTCACTACAGATCACAATGTCATCCGCAAACATCATAGTCCACGGGGACTCCTGTCTGATCTCATCTGTCAACCTGTCCATCACCATTGCAAGTAAGAAAGAGCTCAGAGCTGATCCTTGATGTAATCCCACCTCCACCTTAAACGGAGCTGTCACTCCCACCGCAGACCTCACCGCTGTCACACTACCCTTGTACACATCACTACATACTTCTCTGACACTCCCGACTTCCTCATACAATACCACAACTCCTCTCTAGGCACCCTGTCATATGCTTTCTCTAAGTCTACAAAAACACAATGCAACTCCTTCTGACCTTCTCTGTACTTCTCCATCAACACTCTCAGAGCAAACATCGCATCTGTAGTGCTCTTTCCCAGCATGAAACCATACTGCTGATCACTAATCATCACATCCCTTCTTAACCTAGCTTCCACTACTCTTTCCCATAACTTCATGCTGTGACTCAATTTAGTCCCTCTGTAGTTACTACAGCTCTGCACATCACCCTTATTCTTAAAAAATCGGTACCAAAACACTTTTTCTTCATTCCTCAGGCATCCTCTCACTTTCCAAGATTTCATTAAACAATCTGGTTAAAAACTCCACTGCCATTTTACCTAAACACCTCCATGCTTCCGCAGGTATGTCATCTGGACCAACAGCCTTTCCATTCTTCATCCTCTTTATAGCTATCCTTACTTCCTCCTTGCTAATCCATTGCACTTCATGATTCACTATCCGCACATCATCCAACCTTCTCTCCCTCTCATTCTCTTTATTCATCAACCCCTCAAAGTACTCTTTCCATCTGCTTAACACACTCTCCTTGCTTGTGAGTATGTTTCCCTCATTACTCTTTATCACCTTTACCTGCTGCACATCTTTCCTAGCTCGGTCCCTCTGTCTAGCCAATCGGTACAGGTCCTTTTCTCCCTCCTTAGTGTCCAGCCTTTCATACAACACTTCATATGCCTTATCCTTAGCCACATCTCTCTTTGCTATGCACCTCATCTCCTTATACTTCTGTCTACTTTCTTCATCTCTCTGACAATCCTACTTCTTCTTTGCCAACCTCTTTCTCTATATCCTCTCCTGTACTTCCTCATTCCACCACCATGTCTCCTTGTCGTCCTTCCTCTTTCCAGATGTCATACAAAGCACCTTTCTAGTCATCTCCCTTACTAGCTCTGCTGTAGTTACCCAGCTGTTTGGTAACTCTTCACTGCCACCCAGTGCCTGTCTTAACTCTTCCCTGAACTCCACCTCACAATTACCCTTTTTCATTTTCCACCGTTTGATCCTTGTTGCTGCCCTCACACTCCTCCTCCTCTTCTTGATCACCAACGTCATCCTACAAACCACCATCCTATGCTGCCTAACTACACTTTCCCCGTTCACCACTTTACAGTCTCCAATCTCCGTCAAACTGGCCCTCCTACATAAGATATAATCCACCTGTGTATCTTCCTCCACTCTTGTATGTGACCCTATGCTCCTCCCTCTTGTTAAAATACATATTTACCACAGCCATGTCTATCCTTTTCGCAAAATCCACTACCATATGACCTTCTGCATTCCTTTGCTTAACACCATAACTACCCATCACTTCCTCATCCTCTCTGTTCCATTCACCAACATGCCCATTGAAATCTGCTCCAATCACCACTCTCTCACCCTAATGACAATGATATGTTTTAAATCAGGCTGTTGATTTTGTTGGTACTCAAACCACCCCTTTCCTTTTACAGTTGTTGTTGTTGTTGTGTCTTTCGGCTTATCCCGGTTAGGGGTCGCCACAGCGGAACTCCGGTCCGCTAATGTTTGGTAGTGGATTTTTACGTGCTGAGTTACCAGCTCTGACGCACAACCTTCAACGAAGGCATGCCCATTCACGTATGCCTCCACAAAGAAAACGCTGTAGCTGAGAATTGAACGGGACAACATCTTGCTGTGAGGCGACAACGCTACCGCAGCACCACTACCAATTTTTATAATTAATGTGGTCCCACTGAAGATACAAGTCCAGTAGAATGAAGTTTGTGGATAAACAAGGTACTTACTTAAAAGTACAACTTCAGTAATAACTTTTTTTAAAGTACCATGTGAATTTGATATCTGTTTCATTTCTTATATAATTCTTTTGCAAATCTTCCCTGCAAAATCACATTTATGGCTTAACATTTACTTACACAGTCAGAACAGGAGTACAGTTCATTAATTCAGTATACTGTAAGTTAATCATTGTGTTTTTGTTTAATTTCTGTTTTTTTATATTAAATTCAGGAGTAATGTTATCACTCCACTTTTACTGTTAAATGTGCTACATTGCATGTGTTTTGCTAGTATCCATGCCTGCACTGTACTGCACAAAATGCTTTGCTTACCTATGTTTCGAAAGAGGGCCTTGCCTGGTGAGATTTAACCCAGTTAATGAAAATGCAAACAGCAAATAACTGCAAAGATAATTACATAAATGAAAGTGTGGCACAGATAGATACATTTCTTGTTGTTTGCTGCCATATCTGAAACCACCTAGCCTGTTGAACATTTATTGTCCTTATGACCTTTGATTATAATTAAAATAAAGAGATTATTACTTCCCTTTATTTTATCATAGCACGAACATATGTTGGTGACCATTACAAATATACTATGCAGTATATATTGAGAGATGATGTATTTCCTCACAGACAGCTATCATAAACCTTTTAGTTCAGCTACATTGGCTTCTAAAATTTATAATTTAGATGTCTAAGTTGTACCTGCTAGATAGGCAAAAATTAAAACATTAGATGTGCCCAATAATCTTTTTATAGAGTTCTATGAATAAATCTGGAAAAAAAATAATTCAGAGTGGTGCCATTAATTAAATGAGCAATGATGCTGTCTTTTTAATGTAAGCTTCATTATTTCTCTTCCAAAAATTTTTAACTTAATCTGTTACCTTGTGAATCACCTTCCCAGCTTATGATCTTAATTCAGCAAAATGTACCCTGAAGAAAGCATCATGAAATAATTTTAAAATGAGAAATATGTAATTGTGGTGTACAGCGTGATGAAGTATAATTCATTCTTGCATGAATGGCCATTCTGTCTGCCTACTTGGAGAAGATGCTGCTGTATTTCATAGTCTTCGCACCCTTGAAGCTGATATGTTTAATTTTAGCAGCTTTCCACATCTACTTTAAGCAGGCTTTTTTCTGCACTGTTGATCTGGTCAGTTTTCACTTTGATGCGTGGACCATGATAAAAAAAAAGATTAAAACAAAGAATTTGATACACATTCTGTTTTGATTTGAAGTAGCCCTTTACAGAGAAGGCAGCAATTGATGAATGTATCGAATTCATTCAGTATCAGTGAAGAAGCTTGCCTGCATTAAGTGTTATGAAATTTCTTATTTTTTTTTAGATTACTTTTTGTTATGCCCTTAAAAGACAAGCTTTGCAAGGTGTGCTTTTTAACAAAGTTTAGAGGTATCAGAACTGCATGATTTCATATAGGAGTGTGTGCAGTTCACTTAAGCCTCTTGCTTTGGGGAAAATGTGAAGAATGTAGTAGCCATCAATTGTTTTAGGGTTAAATGGTTATCTTAGTGCTTAGAATGTTGACTATTGTGTTACCATGAGGTAACATTCATTTTATGTACCCAGAGATGAGTCAAAGGGGAAAAAAGGGGCTTGTAGTCATCTGCTGGATCTTCTATGCTTGAATCACTGTTGCTCATGCATAAGGGGTCAAGTTGGCAAGAGCTGTGTTTTCAGTTCATCAATTCACATATGAGCATGATTGTAGTGCTTGTATGTTACTGTTTAGTGGGTTGTCTGCTCTCCCATAATGTTGGAGAAGAATCATGAAAGGTTTTGCACTGCCTGTCAGTGATCAGTCTTTATCTGATGTGTGACTACCTTGAATTGATAATAATAAGCTGTGGGGGGGGGGGGGGTTGAAGGGACACAGTCCCCCATGTGATGGTACAGGCAAACTTGAGCCTTATGTTTGTTAAACTGGATGATGTTATGATGAACCTAACTATGTATATAATGAAAATGTATGTACTGGAACTTCCATGTATTAGTTGTGATGAACTACTGTGATGCAAGCTCTGATGTGTCGGGGAGCTGCAGTGGATGCAAAAAAATGTGCCATTGCATTATTTGGTGTATTAGCTGAGTTTATTATTGAAAGCAACATTTCTAAGATGGCATAAATGACATAAGTCGTCATGGTATTTTTGGTATGAAGTCAGGTATCAGTTTGGTGCAAAGTAAAATAAAGCAAGTTGAGAAAATCTAACTAAATGCAGTTACTAATACTTTTGAACTATATAAATATGAAAAATGAGCCTTTACCATTAACAGGATTCTGTAATGGTTGGCCAGAATAATATAAGGCTTGCAGTTTACAAATCTGAGAAAGGATAAAACAGATGTCAGTCATCTATTGTGCAGACTCCTGTATATTAATATTTCCTTCGTTTTTTGATTCTGACATTTTTTATTAGTTTTGGCATTCTGCATCTTACTGCATTCCAAGCAGTTTTGGTTTCTGTATGGATATACTAACTAGCTTGCCTATGCATATAGTAAATCAGACCGATAGGCCAGACCGATCCTTAGTTTCTAGGTGACGTGCGTTTTAGCATTTTGACATTGCTCTGCAATTTTCTTTTCATTTTTGCTCATATCTGAGCATTTAAAATAGGCTACCTTACTGGACTGGTTTCTATTCTTGGCCACATAGGAACATTTTAATAGATTATGCTATGCCAAAGGTGTTAGCATTGCCGCCTCACAGCAAGAGGTTTTCCGGTTCGATCCTCGGCTGGGGTGCCTTCTGTGCGGAGTCTGCATGTCCTCCCTGTGGTCGCGTGGGTTTCTTCCGGGTGCTCCGGTTTCCTCCCACATCCCAAAGACATGCTGCAGGTGGATTGGACACTCTAAATTGGCCCTAGGTGTGCGTGTGAGTGTGCCTTCTGTGGAAGGTTGGGCGCCGGGCTGGCAACTCGACACCGTAAAACTCCACTGCCATTCAATGTGCGGACAGGTGATCCGCTGTGGCGACCCCTAACCGGGATAAAGCCGAAAGAAGAAGAAGATGCTATGCCAAAGGTGAGTAAAGAAAGTTCAGGTATTGTAACATTTTCCAGTCCTGTTAATTCTGGGTCTGTCAGTTTCATTATCAAGTGCCTTTGATTTATGAAAATGCAACATGTTCTTAGGTAAAGTGCTGTAAACGAGCAACCAGCTAGAGTACTAAGACTGCTAAACTGCCTCTTTCTCTTGCATACCAGCTGCACCTTCATAAAGCTCTGTGTGAACAGAGAGCAAGAGTAAGCAAAGGACGGGAAAGTAGGGCTACACTGAGAGCTTGCCACCTGCATGCAAACTGTTATGCAAATTGCATTTTTCACAACAGTGTTTTTAGACTCAAGGTTGTCCTTTTGAGAGATAATGTGCTTCAGGTATTTTCAGTTTCAGATGTTTGGCTTTCCTGTCTTGAAATTCATTGAAGAGTGATTCAGTCTGATATAGGTCCATATTTGTGACATGCATGTGCTTATTACCTCATTCTAGCTTTGCAACCACTGTGTACTATTTTACCCAATTTAACTGCACTTTAACATCAGTCCCGCTCCTGAATAGAGTCCATCAAGGATCAGTTTTGGCACCTGTCCTTTTCTCCAGCTACATTAACTACTGGATTTATGGAACCTTCTGACTTCCTTCATGCCAGTAATATGGCTTTATTTTGCTTCAGCTATTCTCTGTCCTCTCTTAATCTTGAACTGCGTAGACTTTCAGGACCAGACAAAAAATTCTGTACTCTTTCCAGACCATGGCAAATCCAAAATAATACCTCAATCAAAAATGTTACCACATTCAAATATTTAGGCATTTGGTTAGCCCCATTTTGAACTTTCATCTCCTTCTGGCAAACTCACACAGAAAATCCAACACTGTCTTATTCTGGGCTAATAAAATATCCTAATTTATTTCCATAGCCATTGGGAATGCCATAGACAAAGGTATCCTACTAGTTCAGCTGGAACATAGCCTCCCTCCCATTGCAGCAGCCTACAATCAAAATACAGCTGCCACTCAAACCAGTACTAATGCTATAGGCAAGTTCATAATTTCTGTCCCCCTGAAATGAACACCACTGCAAGTCCATAGAAAAAAGCTAACTGGCTTCCTGTCAAACAACATGCTGACTTTCTGCTCACCTCACAACTATTCAAGCTGTTTGATAATGAGCCCTTATTCCCTTTGCCTCAAAATTATTCAAGCAAGTGCTATCTTATAATTTGAGAAGTCTTAACCACTCAGGTCCTATCCTGCAAACCAAACTTCATTAAAAAGACCATGCCCTCTTTCTCCTTGGCTTGGACTGAAATTATGGGAATGTATCCCAGTCTGCCTCAAAGATCACTGCTCCTATCCCGTATTCTGATAGCAGCTAAAGGCTCACTTCAAGTTGCAAGGTCACTGTAAGTGTTCTCCCACCCTGGTCATATAACTTATCTCATACCCTTCCTCTTTCCAGACAGCACAGCCACAAATCTCACACTTAAGTGTAAGTGCTATCACTGTTGATATATAAACCCATAATACTTCTTTCTGACCTAAGTCTCCTCAGTGTTATTCATTGTATTGACTGCATTTTTGTTACACATCTGTATAATGCTTTTTACATACTGCATTGTCCTTTGTCTTTCTCTTTGCATATATTGTCTTGTTTGTATGCATTTTGTCTTTGTATTCCAGTGCTGAGACTGCAATGGGGTCATTGGGATCAGTGTCCTACCTGGTCAATTAATTCAAAATATAATAAAAATAATCTTCTCAAAAGAAATTCAGTATAAATAGAGTGGCAACGCTGTTGGAAAAGGAGAGGTCAGATGAAGCAATAGTAGGTTAGGTATTTGTTGGAATGGAATGAAAAAGGTATATTAACTATAATTAGAAATCCACTATAATAAGTGTGGTTAGCAATAATTCATAAGGAAAAACTGGATTAAGTAGCTGGATTGTTGGTGTTATATCTAGTTTAAACAAACATGATTAAAGTAGAAGTGATATAATGTGGGCTTGTTGTATGTGACTAGTAGCAGTTATAGGTTCATAGGTTCATACTAGGCTATCTGCCCTAGGGCATTTATAAGCCTAGCCAGAATGTGTTTGGCTTTCGCCACCCATTTTAAATTTATTTTGCTATGCCCTTTTTCGAGGTTAGTATACTGTGCCTCTGTCTAACAGTGACACAGAAGTGATACCCGGGGTAAACCTACGATCTCCCATCCACTCATCAAGATTCCCCTTGAAGAGAGTCAGTGAGGGACTCTGCCTAACCTGGACTGGGATTTTATTCCAGAGTGAAGGGAGCCTCTGGGTTATGAATCTGTCCCTCCAGCATGTCCTATTTATTTCGGTGCTGAGGTTCAAGTCTCTCGAGCGGGTAGCTCGATGGGATTTGGATTTTCTGAGGTGCAGCATGTCCATTAATTCCGGGTTGGACATGGCTTTATACGTCAGGCACAGATCGCCTCTGAACAGGTGGTATGCCACTGAGTAGAGCTGGAGTTTCTTTAACCGGGCAGCATATGGCATCTGTTTGAGCCCTTTGATCCTCTTGGTGAGGTACTTTTGGGGTATTTCCAGTTGCTGCAGGTGTCTGGTAAGGTACATCCCAATGGGGCATTGTACTCAATTATGGGCCTGATGAGGGACGAGTAAAGAGGCACGATGACCTCCCTGATCTAGATGTGAATCCCTTCATGATTAGGTGGGCTATATAAAATGTTTTTCTAACCACTTTGGCCACGTGGTTGTCAAATGAGAGATTGCTATCAACTTGGGTCCCCAGGTCCCTAATTACTTCTTCTGTACTTAATGGATTACCACCTGTGTGGTAATTTGTGGGCACTTTGTTTTTGCCAAAGGGATGACTATACACTTTTGGCATTTAGCTTGAGGCCATGGCTCTGGCACCAGTTGTCTGTTTCTATGAGGCCCTTTTGGAGGATGCTTGTGTCGGCTGGAGAGTCGATTATGGCACCCAGCTTGCAGTCATCTGCGAACTTGGTCAGCCACAGTCCTTCCGTGTTGGCCTGTACCTCCGAGAAATATATACCGAACAAGAGAGGTCCCAGGACTGAGCCTTGTGGGACACCACTTGTAACTGGTTTGGAGTCTGACATGGCTCCAGCAATTCTAACCATGTGGGTTCTGTCCTTGAGCCAGTTTGCAATCCATCTAGTGACATAGGGGTTTATATTTAAGCTGGTGAGCTTATCTATAATGCCCGAGTGGGGTATTGTATCGAAGGCTTTTGCGAGGTCCAGGTAGGCTGTGTGGACCACCTTCCCTCGTCAATGGCCTTGGTGACTGTTTCAAAGAAATCAACCAGGTTTAAGAGGCAGGATCTGCCCTTAACAAAGCCGAACTGGGTAGGATCCAGTGTCTGTAGGTCCCCAATATCTTTATTTATGAGGTCCATGATGATCCTTTCCATAGCTTTGCAGACCAAGCTAGTCAGGCTTATGGGGCGATAGTTTCCAGGATCCGTTGAGGCACCACCTTTATGGAGAGGGACCACTGTTGCTGTACGCCACTCTTTGGGCACATATCCTGTAGTAAGGCTGAGATTGAACAGTAGTTTTATGTTTGGGTTTAGCTCTTCTTGGAGTTCATGTAGGCCAGCCGGGACACAGTCTGGTCCCATTGGTGCTGTGTTTTTTGCTTTGGAGGGGGCGGCTCTTACCTGAGCATCTGAGATGTCAGGGGGGCAGCACTCTGCTGGGATAGATATTTGCCCTTTTGGTGGGGAGGGGGGGAAGAAGTTTGCGCTGAACCTGTCAGCTAGGATGTTGGCAATGTCTGTGGGTTCAGTGTATTTTTTGTCATTTTGGACTAATTCTGAGCATATCTGGGAATTACCACCCAGGTTCCTAACAAAAATAAAGAAAGCCTTGTGATTATCCTTAGTGTCCTGTGCAATTTTTCTCTCGAAGCTGGCCTTAGACAATTTTATGAGTGCCCGTAGTTTTTTGCTAATACTGATCAGTGATGCCTTTCCTTTTTGGTATTTTGCTGTATCATTTAGTAGCTTCCTCCTTCTATTGTATAGTTTGTTTATGGCTGGGGTCCACCAGACAGGACGTCTGCCTTTGGAGGATTGGGTCTTGGTTTTATTTGGGGTTCCTGGGTTTGGGAGGGTGGTCTGTAGCAGGCTATAAACTGGAAGGCAGTTTTACGCACTGTTAGTTGCACATGGATAGTCTCTGATGCTTCGTGCTTTGCCACCAACCTGGAGGTGTGGGTATCTTTGATGAATATCGATACTCCCCCTCCTTTTGTGGTTCGGTCCAAGTTTTGGGACCGAAAAGCATGGTATGAGGTATAACCTGGTAGTGCTGGGGTGCTTTCGGGAGCCCTGAACCAGGTTTCTGTTACTGCACAGATATCGATGTTCTCCATGCTAAGGAGAGTTTCGAGTGCATGCATCTTGAGGTTTAGACTTCTGGCGTTGAGTAGCATTACTCTTAGTTTCTTATCCCTTGTGATACCTATGGAGGTGGGTTTGTCTTTTGCGCCTTGCCTAAAAAAGGCACTATGGGGGTAGCAAGAGCCTTTGCCAATATCCGAAAGCCCAGGGGTGACAGGTGCAAGCCGTCCCTAGCGAAGCATCGTGGCTTGTCGAGCATATCATCCCAAGCTGACAGGCATTGGATCCCCTTTGAATGACACCAGTACTTAAGCCAATTGTTGAAATTGATCATCTTGTCTTCATATTGTGGCATCATTCTTGGTGAGGGTAAGATGCTACTCAAGGTCAGGGTCATACCGGCCTGGGCTACATGCTCAGAGAGCTCCTTTATGTCTCTTTTCATGTAGTCCAGGGAGGTACGTCTCAGGTCATTCACACCAGCATGGACAATGACTGAGTCATATTTGTACTTGCCTTGGAGTGACCTGAGTGCTTGTGTTATGTGACGGATCCTAGCGCCCGACAGGCTGCTCACCGTGACCCTCTCCTTGTCCAGCCTGGTGAGTGGGACGTCAGTGTGCCTGACGATAGTCACCTATTACAAGTGTATCAGGTGTGTTGTTTAATCTTAAGGGCTGTGACTGTTCGGCACACTGGCTTTGTGAGATATGTGTTGCACGTGTTTTGTTTTGGGGTAGCGGTTGCTTGGGTGTCTGCTTTGGAGGTCTCTGCTGCTTAGGCAGATCTTTATTTAGAGCCTCCGAGTATGTTTTTGTGTGATTATGTGTTTGGTTTGCTGTCGTGGTAGGTCTATGTGAGATTGGAATTGTAGTGAGTGTGGTTTCCTTCTCCTCCTGACTGGTTATGCCAGTACTGAGTTGAGAGAGCTTAGCCTCCAGTTTGGCTATATGGTTGCATCTCTCACATGTGTTGGAATTTGTTGGGAGGAGGAGAGGGTTGTCTGTGTACATGAGGCAGTTGTAACATTGCCTCAAGATTCCCAGATTCACCAGCTGGACCGGAGAGGAGATTGACAACTGACCTTTGGACATGCTAGAATAATATTGGGAATTCCTTAATAATTGAAAACAAGGGCCAGTGGGGAGTGAGGGTGTAGTGCTTTTAATTTTTAGTGCTGACTTATATAATTGCTTTAGCGAGCAAGTGCCAGGTAACTTAAGTGCAATGTGTTACGGGCAACTTAAATGCAAAAATGACAAACAGTAACTTTCTTTCAAGTGAAACAAGGAAATAAGTACAGTAAGCAATGCAGATATCACTAGTGATCCACAGAAGCACTGAGAAGCCACGTATTAGGTGGCATTAGCGTTCCAGGGAAATAACATGCAAACAAACAACAAGCAAATAAACAAAGCTAGATTCAGCAGGCCTGGATCTAGTCTATGCTGCAGCAAACAAGGTGTACCAATTTCAGTAAGATACAGTTCAAATATTCAGGCACCATAAACATTTAACCAGAAATTCCCAGCTCAGAAGGGCAGAGTCCAGCCTCTTCTCCCACAAGAGTGCAGACCACGAACCTTCTTAATGTAAAATAACTGGCCTGAAGCCAAAGTGCTTAAACCAGAACTAATACACTTTAAGAATAACAGACACTGGGCTCTCAATCAGCAGTTCCCAACTTAGAAGGATGAAAGCTACCTGTCCTGCCACTACAGTGCATGCCACAAACCTTCCTAATGTAAAACAACTGGTCTGAAGCCCAAGTGCTTAATCCAAAAGACTTAGAATGATAGCTACACTTTAATCATTTTATTATGGCCGAGATTTAATGAAGCAGTAGCTTCAGGAGAGACTAATGAAATGAACAAGGCGGTAACTAATGGTTCCACCAGTACTATCAATAGAAATGAGTTAGAAAATGATGTTTCCAACAGTGGTGCATTTGTCTCGTCACAATCTGAAGTGGACATTGCTTTGTCTACTTCCTCGATACCCTGTAACCAACAGGGTTTAAAAAGTACAACAGGAGGAGCTAGACCGAAAGAAAGTATGCATCCGCTGAATACTGCTCCCAAAGCGGCATCTACTTTAAACTCCCCGCTTCCGTACAAGCATCGAGCACAGATGCGGTCCACCAGCAGGGGAAGGGGCAAACGCAAGATGTCAGGCGACAACTGGGAGAGCAGGAAGAAGAAATATTAAATACTTTATTCTTCAATATATCATCTCGAACGCTAACTGAAACAGAATGTTTGGTGTTGAACAGGGGACTGTCATTCATTCCCTCTCGAGGCAGTGAACTCTCGGATACATTAATTATGCTCCGCAAATTTGCTAGGAAATTGGCTCTGAAACTTCTTTACAAAGATTCTGACTATAATGAACATATGTTCAAAGCCACAACCCTTAAAAGGAAAAGTACTTTTGTACCACCCCTACCAGGCTCTATTGAGTGCTTCTTACGAGCTTGTGAATATGACTTCTATGCCTATTATAAGGAGAAAAAACATAAAAGACTATTTGTCAACATGAATGAAACGCAGAGACAAAGTCTGGACTCTTTATGCAATGATGATAGTCTAATATTTAGACCTGCAGATAAAGGGGGGGGGGGTAGTAATAATGGACTCTATTTTTTACAACAATTTGATGAATGAGATGTTGAATGATGACGCTGCATACACATTAATAAGTAGATCTGAGGTTACATTAATTATTAGGAATGTTTATGATGCGATTTACGATCTCCTAATGTCTAGATGCATTGATAAGCAGCTATATGAGTTTCTTGATATTGGGGCCCCGTTGATTCCTATTATCAAAGGGCTGCCCAAAATACACAAAGGGATACATCCCCCACCAGTGCGGCCAATAGTATCTGGCCAATCTTGGGTAACGGAGAATGCATCACAATATGTACAGCTTAAACTGTCTCCATTGTTAGAAATGGTACCTACCATCTTAAAAAATTCGTTTAAATTGTTAGAAGATCTTGAAAATACCCTTTTGCTTGAAAAAATAAGTTCAGACACTCTAATGGTTACTCTGGATATAAAGAGTTTATTTACGAGTATACCCAATGAGTTTGGCATTGAGGCAGTTAGGAATTGCTTAAATGAATATAATAATGTTAGTCACAATGAACAGTTTATTATTTGTACTCTATTAGATCTGATACTTAACAACAACATTTTCATGTACCAAGATAAGATTTATAGACAAATATGGGGGGTAGCCATGGGCACCCCCTGTGCTAATGTCTATGCGAACATAGCAGTCTATCAATGGGAGAGGGCTCATATACTCAATAATAAGAATTTTGTTGCCAATGCCATTTTCTATAGGAGATTTGTAGACAATATTCTCCTATTTTGGAATGGTAGTGTTGAAACCTTGCATGATTTTGTCAAGTACATGGAGTCAACTACCTCCTTCCTCAGATTCACGTATGAATATTCATTTATCAGCGTTAATTATCTTGATGTAACCATAACCAAGAATGCTTTGAATAAATTCACAACCTCTTTATACAGAAAATCATGTTGGAAAAATGGCATACTCCATTATGAGAGTATGCATCCGAGACACATTTTTCCTAACATTGTACAAAATCAGATGACTAGAATAACCAAATTGTGCAACAATATTGGAGATAGTGATCGTCTTTTAGATTTCCAAGCCAAGTGTTTCATGAATAGGGGTTATCCCGTTCAATTAATCACGAGCACTAAGGACAGAATCAATCCGGTCCGTGGTACCTATCTTAAGAAAGGTCCATATAGACATCCTAATAGACCCAATAAAGATATGGTGCAATATGACATCAAATTTACCAATGATGTCAAATATATCAAAGAGATATTATATAAAAATTGGAAATTGCTCAGTATGAACAAGGAATTGAAGAGCATAGTAGGTGAACACCCTAGCTTCAGGTATAGTAATTGTCTAAACTTGAAAAGACTACTATGCAAAGAAAAAGTGCTTCATATACCACTAGACATAAGGACAAACTTTAGGCAAGGAACGTTTCCTTGTAAAAAAGGTTGCATCTGCAAGTATATCACTGATGAGCAGACATATGAGAATATGGAGCTTGGTTTTAGATTTACACCGAATTTCTATGCCACATGTGACACCACAAACATAGTTTATCTGGCCACGTGTGAGGGTTGTGAAGCTTATTATGTGGGTATGACAACACGTAGGCTCAGAGATCGAGCCTACAACCATATTTATGATATGCGGAAAGCAAATATGAATAACGTTCTGGCTAGGCATTGTCAATCTTTTCCATCCCACATGTTTAAATTTAGAGTCCTACAAATACTATACCCCAATAGGCGAGAGGGTAACACATTAGGAACCCTAGAGCTATATGAACTGAAATGGATACTAACACTCCGGGCGCATATTGAGCCAGGATTAAATACAGCTCTTAGTATCAGACCAGCGCTGTTATGAATGAATATTAACACCACATAATCTATGTGGCTGATATGAAGTATAAAATTATACTAAAGATAGTAAATGATTGTTGTCTAACAGGCGAGAGGGTAACACAGTAGGAACCCTAGAGCTTGATGTACTGAAATGGATCTTAACACTCAGGGCACATATTAAGTTAGGATTAAATACAGTCTTTAGTATCAGATTAGCGCTATTATGAATGAATGTTTAGTGCCACATACTTTATGTGACTGATATGAAGTATAAAATTATACTTAAGATCATAAGTGATTGTTGTTTATATAGGTTCTCGAGAAGTTTATATTTTATATTTTAAATTTTATGCTATTGCATGCGCATGGGCAGGTATAAATGAATTCATTAATATATATGATGTTTTTAATACACCAACATAGTTGATTATGACATATATTTTTAAATGTAATATATATAGGAGGTTTATTCTTTTACCTTCCATCCCTTTCCCCTTTTCTCCTTCCCCCCTCCCCCCCCCCCTTCTTTTTCTTTTTCCCCCTCTTCCCCCTTCCTTTCTTCCCCATTTCCTTCCCTTTCTTATTCCCCCCCTCTTTCCCCCCCTCCTTTTCTTTCCCATTCCATTCTTTTCCCTCCTTTTTTCCTCTCCCTTTTGCCCATTGTGGCCACTTAGTATGCTTTCATTCCTAGTAGTTTTTACATATTGACAGATTATTCTTATATTGGTAGTAATTTTTACATGAAATGCAATATGAGTCATCCCAGAATCTACGATATAGGAAATGAAATATGTCATGTCTTAGTAATAGTTTTTATAGATAAAAATTTTTAAATAGGAATATTATGAAAGTTATATATATTTAGTATGAATTTAATTAACTGTTCCTATGCATAGATATTTTGAACAGAATGGAATTTCAGTTTTTGTTCCTTTGTTGTTTTAGTGGAAAGGATGTTGAGTATTATATACCTATGTCCTATGAATGATGATATTTGCATTCAATGAAATATAGTAGGTCTTAAATTGGTGAAGACTGTTTTTACCCGCCTAAATATCTGTTAATTAGGGCGTATGCCACAACTATATAATGGGAACATTTATTTCAATGCACTACAACCTGATGAAGCGCACTAGTTGGGTGCGTGAAAGCGCTTGTTCTGTTTATAATAAAATTAGTTGCTGTTAATCCATCGTGGTGGTCCCAGTGATTTGTTGGAACACTTTAAGAATAACAGACACTGGGCTCTCAATCAGCAGTTCCCAACTTAGAAGGATGAAAGCTACCTGTCCTGCCACTACAGTGCATGCCACAAACCTTCCTAATGTAAAACAACTGGTCTGAAGCCCAAGTGCTTAATCCAAAAGACTTAGAATGATAGCTACACTTTAATCAAGTTACTACCAAGCAGTAATAAATACAATTGAATACTTTAGAGAATGCCTGGATTAGTGCTCAAGTTACACAAACAAAGCTAGATCCAGCAGGCCCGAATCTAGTCTATGCCACAGCAAACAAGGCGCACCAACTTCAGTAAGAAGCAGTTCAGATATGCATGCACTATAAGCCTTTAACCAGAAATTCCCAGCTCAGAAGGGCAGAGTCCATCCTCTCCTCCCACAAGAGTGCAGACCACGAACCCTCTTAATGTAAAATAACTGGCCTGAAGCCCAAGTGCTTAAACCAGAACTAATACACTTTTAGAATAACAGACACTGAGCCCTCAATCAGCAGTTCCCAACCTAGAAGGATGTAAGCTACCTGTTCTGCTACTACAGTGCAGACCACAAACCCTCTCAGTGCAAAACAACTGGTCCGAAGCCCAAGTGTTTAAACCAAAAGGCTTAGAATGAGTTACACCAAGCAGTAATAAATACAATTGAGTTCTTTTAAGATGATGCAAAAGTAAAATAAAGTAGGTAGAAACACAAGTACAGTAAAAGCAGATGAATTTTTTTTTTCTGAACAAGTGCTGAGATCAAAGAAACAGATTTGAGTGCTGAAACTAGAAAACTGGCTAGTTATAAGAAAAAAAAAACTAAGCTAGAAGGCTTCCCTCCAACACAGAAGGTCTTGGGGGCTCAGAAGCCTACAAATAGTCTATACCACTTAACAGGAAAGGCAGGAAACAAGCTTAATTTTTTTTTCTGTTTCCCAGATGCTCTCCTTGTACACAGTAGGAGTGCCTGAAATCAGAATATGATCTCACTGCACTCAGTTGAGTGAGCAAATGAGATGGGCCCAGAAGGAGTATCCAAACACAAATTTACAAGAGGGGCGGGCAGTTTCAAGGCCACTAAGATTAACACCAAAACAAAAACAGGGAGGGTGGATGGGACTAACTGAAGAGCAGAGTCAAAACTTCCAGTTCAGTTAATATTCCTGCAACACACAGTTAAAATCAATTTAAATACTGCATTTTTTTGAAAAAAAAGTGCAGATAAAGGTACTTAAATTCTCTTATACGTCCAGTTGAATACAGCAAGTTCTTAGCCGGCCATAGCTGAGGTTTTTAAGCAGAAAATATTTCACACTGTACCATTTAAATAGGCAAGGACAGGAAATCAAAGAATGTGGCTACCCCCACACCTGTAATTACTAGCAAATAACAAAATTCAGCAAACACTGACTAACTTCCAGTTCAGTTAATATTCCTGCAACACACAGTTAAAATCAATTTAAATACTGTATTTTTTGAAAAAAAGTGCAGATAAAGGTACTTAAATTCTCTTATACGTCCAGTTGAATACAGCAAGTTCTTAGCCGGCCAAAGCTGAGGTTTTAAGCAGAAAATATTTCACACTGTACCACTTAAATAGGCAAGGACAGGAAATCAAAGAATGTGGCTACCCCCACACCTGTAATTACTAGCAAATAACAAAATTCAGCAAACACTGACTAACTTCCAGTTCAGTTAATATTCCTGCAACACACAGTTAAAATCAATTTAAATACTGTATTTTTTTGAAAAAAAAAGTGCAGATAAAGGTACTTAAATTCTCTTATACGTCCAGTTGAATACAGCAAGTTCTTAGCCGGCCAAAGCTGAGGTTTTTAAGCTTCAAAGAAAGAAGAGTCAAGACAGGGGTTTAGTAATGAAGGGGGAGTAGTTACGGTAAGCTAGTTGTAGAGCAATGGGAAAAGACACAGAAAAAGAGAAAGCAATCAAGAGTTAACATTGAAAAAGATGCAATGTTCCTGACGTGTAGAAATCTTAACTGTTGAGTGAAAATGTGTATGCTAGAGGGTTGAATTGTTAATCTACATGATCAGTAGTTACAGAAAAGGAGATGTTTAGGGTTCACATAAAGAGATTTATAAAGACAAATTCTAGAGTTACTGATGAAAGAAGAATCCCTGCCGTTTAAGAGAACTAATAGTTGGATGGGGGATTCTGTTGATTAATGAGAAGAGAAGGAGCAGGGATAGTTCTTAGAGTTAAGGAGATGGATGTGGAGATTTTCCATGAAACTGTTTTGAGTTTGGGGTTGCCTGAGAGCAGATGTCATCTGCTTCCACGGTTTGATCACATGGCACAAGTATAAGGCTTGGTAACTATTTGAAATGTCAGGACCTGCTAAAGCAAGTCTTGAAATATGGAGACAGAAAGGCTGTGACTTGGTAACTGTTTGAAATGTCAGGACCTGCTAAAGCAAGTCTTGAAATATGGAGACCGAATGGAAAACAGACTTCCATATACTAAGTCAAAGATGGCCATTTCTCATGAAATTACCTTTTCTTTTGAGGTATGGTGTCAGGGATGGTATATATAAGTTTGGAGGGTGGGCTTGCCCCTTTCAAAAAAGAAGTTTAAAGGAGGAGAACAATCTTTGAGATTCACTCTTTTCCTAGGTTTTCAGTCTTTTTTTTCCAGCTTGATGGCACGTGGCACTTCGAATGCCAACATTTCAGTAGGGAGCCATAAGGCTTCATCATGTGCATTTAATGCCTTGCACTGGTAGGCTAGGTATTTATCTTTACAACAGAGTTTTCTTGTGGGACAGGACCACTGCATCAGTGGTATTAGGGAAGGACTTTTGGATGGCTGGCGCAGAACAGAGTGGGCTGTATTCATATTGGTGTATTGAAGATAGCCGGAAAATTCCATCCACTGTTTTTCTGTAGTGCTATGCAGTGGTGAGTTTTGTAAGGGAGACTGGATGCAAATCTTGCTAGTTTGTTGTAACATTGCTCTAGCTTTCCTGTTGGGTAATATGTAGGCTAGTGTATTCTGGGGTAGCATAAAGTAGATTGGTAAGAAGCAGACATTTGCTTTAGCCTTTCAGGTGTGCCTTGAAAGAAAGGATTGGATTCTGTACACATCAGGTATTTTTTTGATGAGTTTTTTATTTGCTTGAATATATGATGATTGATAGACTTGACGGCGGTACATTATTGCTAATTAAAATATTTTAATGAGATTACGTGGTCACTTGCCACTACCATTGTTACAGATCCTGTTTGGGGTAATTGCGTTTGATTATTATCCTCCCCAATTTTAGTACTCTCTTATATAACCTTTCCCAGTGGGCTTTCCCAGTGGGTTATTAAGAAAATTGTCATTCTTCTAGATGGCTTAAATATGAATTCATTTGTTTTCTTATATAACAAGTTTACTTGTATCTCTACTCACATCAGTCTTAGCCAGCTTAGTACTACACCTACACATCATAACCTCCAATGTTTCCGAAGGATGCTACCCTTTCCTAGCTTTTACAGATATCATAATATATCTGGTTACTCCAACTCCTTATCTGATCTCTATTCCTGTCTCTCCTGCTCATTCAAAATAGCAAACTCTTTCATTGTTCTTAATTGTTGGTACCTTTCCGCTAATAAAGATAATACACAAACTTAGCCCGGTTTACTTGTCTCAGCTGTACTTAACTATTGATCCAAACAAGCGTTTACCATCTGTGCCATCCTTTGCCCAGCAGAGCATTCAATATAGTCACTAATAAGAAAAAGGTTTCAATGGCCTTACTGTCAGTGGTTAACTACAGAAATCAAACAACAAATTAAAATGAGAGAGACAGAGAGAATGTACTAATGGCCCAACATCTTATCTCTGTATAAACAATTAAGAACTAACATAAACAAATGCAGAAAACAAGCTAAATTCTGCTCTGGCATTCATAAACAGTACTGATTAGAGAAAACAAAATAGTCCGATTGTCAACTCTTCCTCCAAAAAGTATACCCTCTCTACTGGATGTGAATAAGTCCCTTCTTTCATTTTCTGATACTTTCCACACCTGCTAAATTATCTTCAAATTAATCCCCAGTAACTCTTCTAACTCTATTTATTGCCCTCATTTACTAGGATTGTCCGACTGGGTGCAAAAAAAAAAATATATCCCTTTTCAGCAGAGGCTGGGAAGAAAGTCTCCACACAGAAATTTTGATAAAAGACATTGCAAAGAGTTTAAGTTTTAAGGACATTGCAAATACAATTTTAAATGTAATTATCAAAAAACATTTCAGAAAAAGCAGGACTTATTTGACAGTTTTAACATAGCAACAAACATTTCAGAGATACTACCTACTAAATTATGCGTTTATATTACCTGGTTGAAATTTTACTGCATCAAAGCAATAAATGTTGAACACAATTGATCGATGCAGTAAAATATCAAACAAGTATAAAAAAACATAAAAGAACAAAAAAAAAAAAACGAAAGGGTGTAGGCAGGGGGACAAGCCCCCCTGCACCCCCCACACCCCTGCTACTTAAATATACCAACTCCGAGACAGCACTACATTGAGGTAAACGGAAATCTCTCCTACGGAGATTTCCGTTTACCTGGCCGATATTCTTCACTTTCGATATTGTCGTGTCGACAATATCAGATTCAATATTGTCAGCCTGCGACAATACAATATAGACCCAAATTATTGATAGAAATTACATAAATAGGAACAGGATTTATTGGACTTTATATATAATATATACATAGTTGTGAGTTTGGGCTGATGGAATGGTGAGAGGATAGTAAGGAAAAGGAAGTATGAATGCCAGGTTATCAGAGTTGAGGAGTACCATATAACTGATAAAGTAAGAAGCAGTTTGTATTTTAATTTGTCTTTTATTTATCATGTTTTTTTCTTCCAGAAACTTAACTTTTGGTTTCAATGACAGTTCACTTCCAAGCTGTTCGTGTTCTTTTCTTTTATTCTTTATCCAGTGTATCCACACTACCAGCTAGAGTCCTCATGAATGAGGTTTAAGCCCAGTTTCTTTTCTGTCTTCATCAGTTTTTACCCAGCAACCTTCTACATCTCAGCATGATCCTATGTGCCAACAGCTGTTTTCTTCTTAAAGCCTGTCTTCACATTACCGAATGACATATGATTTTAACACTGTTTCATATGGTTTTACACGTTCAAACTGGTGTCATTATTTGCTTATTTGTTAGCTGTAACAGGCAGACTGTGGCTAATGGAAACCTTGTAGTTCTGATTCTGTTTCTGCTCCTTAAGTAGACTACAAATAAGGGCAGGTACAAGAAAACTAGTAATAGAGCCTACTTGAGACAAAACATTCTTAGACATGGTGCTCTCAAGTGCAGATGAAGACAGTTTCTCAGAGCTAGAAGTGGATGGCCATTTTGAAAGAAGAGGTCCCAAATTAGTTTGGTTCACAATCAACCACAGTGTTAATCCAATTTAAAGTCAAGGTTCTGGATTTCAGCAGGGCAAACTTTGGAAAAAATGTAATAGTGCCATCATGTAAACTGTAACAGAACCACATGACAGTAATACAGAAGAACAACTAACTGATGTGGAGACACACCAACAAACAAACAAACACACTCTTAACTTGGGAAGTTTTCCTGTTTTGAATCACTGGCAGTGACAGTGTTATAAAGAACAACCATTACTTGTTTTTGCAGCTGTCCTGTTCCTTGAACCCAGTCTGAAAAATCATGTAACCATAGCTCGCTTATTCAAGTTTCCCACCAGTGGACTCCCCGGGGGGTAGTTGTTACTGTATCTGTAAACAATGTGACTAGGCTGTGTCATCCAGTAAGCATTATAGAGTATTCTGATGTTACTGTCTACATCATTCACTCAAATCAGGTTCAGCCTTTAAAATATGTTTAGCTCCATATATAAATGGATCAAACATTCCAGCCAAAAAAAAATATATATATATATATATATATATATATATATATATATATATATATATATATATGTGCTTTTCTACCCTGGCTTTCTCTTCCCCCTCCACTGCCCTGATGCCACAGAGCTTGTAATTTCTGATGTCAGTGCACTCAGCATGAACTAGTTCCTCCCTTCAAAATACGGCATATTCCTTTCAAGCCATCCTGTATAATGGTTAAGGTGTTTGCTTCATAGACACAAGGTACAGAATTTGATTCTGACCTGTTATTGTTGGCAAGGCTTAAAATGTCTCTTCAGGGCAGTTAGACTCATATTCACTTATAAACTAGTTTGGCAACCATATCTATATGCCAAAATTTAATTGCAGACTAAGCACTCTTTGCTACTTCTCAAACTGCCTAACACGAAAACATTGACATACAACTTCCACAGCCACCATCTTCTATTGCTCATTTCTCTTTAAAAAAATCTTAGCTTCAGGTAAGTGAAAAATCCAAAACTGCATATTGCCTTACATGCATTGACCATCTACCCACCACTGATATCACTCAAATATAGTAACTAACTCTGGTTTGAACATAAAATATCATATGTTTTGCTTATACTCATCCAGTCAGTATCACACTGAAAAATGCCACTTCTTTAGCACTGTAATGTAGTGGCATAATCCCCCCTTAGTCCATCAGTAAATTCCTCATCAAACCTGTTTATTCTAACAACTATCATGATGATTTGCATCTCATATTTATGTCACAGCATTTATGGCATAGAATAACCTTAATCAACCACTCAAAAACTTCTCTAATGCTGTCACTCAAGGACTCTATGAAACCAATTTGTACAAAAGTGATTATGTGGATATTTTCCACGTTACATTACCTAATTACTCCTCCATAAAGTGCATAATTACTTGAATAATATGTCCATCTATCCACCCACCCATTCATTTTCTAAACTGCTTACTCTGATGAGGTTCATGGTGAAAGAAAGCTAAGCATGACATATCTGACTTCCCTTGCTACAACAGCAGCAATCTGTAGCTCTTTGGGAGGCATGATAAGGTATTATGAGACCAAAAGAGAGTGAGAGAATCTCTCCAGCATGTCTTTCATCCACCCCAGGGTCTCTTTAAAGGAAGTGCCTGCTACACTTCTCATGGATGGCACCCAATGGTGCCCAAACCACATCAATTGACTCCCCACATCACACCAAAGCAGTTGAGCTATTCTGAGAACCTTACAGATTGCTGAGTTCCTTACTCTGTCACAGACAGTGATCCCACCACCCTGTGAAGGATGATATCCTTTTACTCAGTACCCAAAGTTCTTGACTGCAGGTGAGGGTAAAGGAGATGGATTGAGGGTGGTAAGCTGAGACTTTCATACAAAGACTCAGCTCGCAGTTTGCTACCACAGTCCAGCATAAGATGTACACCATCCATCTGCTGTTTAGTTTTCCAGTTCCTTCTACTCTGACTCATGAACAAGACCCAAGATACCTAAACTCCTCTATCTGAAATAGGGGCTCCCCTTCACCTGCAGAGAGTAGTTCAGCAGCCATTTTTTTGGGAGGAAACCATGACCTCAGTTGTAGAAGTGTTGATTTTTAACTTAAAGGCTTCACACACAGCAGTAAACTGCTTCATTGCATGCCAGAAATCAAGTCACTTTAGACCTAGAGGAGAGCTTCACCTTCTGACAATAGAAATGCAACCCTTGTGTCCCCAAATGGATACTATCTAGACCTTGGCTGCACCTTGAGGCAAGATACACTTTTGCAAGAACCCTGCACTTACCTTGAAAGTGTTTGACTTAACAGTGGATTCTTGTCAGAAATGTGAGATCCAATAAAATACAAGTCTTACGTTTTGAAAAAATGAACTATGAGTTGCAGAGTAAAACAGCAACATTTGAAATCTCTTTCGAGCTGTTTTGCAGGTGCTATTTGCTTCCACACCTCCTGACATAGGGGCTGTACTCCTACAGCCATGTTCTGCAAACTAACTTCTGCTTCATTACATCAAAGATGAAGAATCAGAAGTAAACCTCAGACTACCAAATTACTTATTTCTGTCAGGAAATATTTGTAAAGTTAGTTAAATGCCAACTTGTTTGGCTGTCAGGAATGGGGTCTTTCCATTATACTTTTATTGATGAATGTAAAAAACTAAGGGAAATGTTTTTGAGGAGAGGTTATTCCTGTTCTTTTATTGCCCCCATTTTTGAAGAAATCATCTACAAAAGGGAGCATGGGGTTTATAAGCCATTGTTAGGGGATAGGACTAACAATTTAGTCCCTAGCCTAATTCTCAGTGAGGATAGTGTTAACAAGACACTCTATTAGAATGGACTATGATAGAGCTTTTGTTACCACCTATTGTACAAATAGTCCAGTGACTGGACGGATTATTGATAAGAACTGGACATTGATTAAAAACAATTGTTATTTATTGCAAAAACTTGTTCCCGACCCTGTTTAGTATATAAACAGGGGAAATGTTTAGAAGATTATTTTGAGAGGGGAAATTATTTGAAGAGATACAATCAAAATAAAAAAAACTCTGTACTTATAGGTGTGGTACCTGTAATCAATGTATCAATATTCTGGTAATTGACAAGATTAATATTGGAAACCTTTGCATAAAAACTAAAGGGCACTTTTATTACAATATCAAAGGCTAAGTGTTCCCAATGTGATGTATTTTATGTTGGGAAAACTAAAAATAAATGAAAGGAATGGATGTATGAACATTTTTATGACACTGCCAAGAAAAAAAATACCACTATCTTATTTTGACACATTGCCATATAGCCAGACCACTGATTTAGATTTTTAATTTTGGAGGAGGTGGGGAAAAAAACGTGGGGGTGCATAGGTACTGAGAAGAAGGAATTGAGGTGGCTATTATAACTTAATGCAGGGAATTATCCTGGACTAAATGATAATTTTTCAGTCTCCTGTATTCTTAAACATAAAAGGTATCAACTAAAGAACTTTAAGCATTATTGATTACAGGCATGTTTTAATAATGTATCCAATGTTTATACGTTTTGTGTGTGTGTGTATGTGTATATATGTGTGTATATATATATATATATATATATATATTTTTTTTTTTTTTACTTATTGCAGGTGATATTGTTAGCTTTGGTATTAATTATTTTTTTAGTGGCTAGTTCACTTATTTTTTTTCTATTTAAAATGTAGAGATTGTTGATTGATCAGTTTTTATCACATGATTTCGTGTGACTTTAAAAGGATGACAATGGTTGATTTTAATATTCTGATGAAGCCTTTGTGTTAGACTTGAAAATGCTCATTTAATTGTTTTTATTAAAGTTGTGTTTGTGTGGCTTATCACGGACCACTTGTCATTTTTGAGTGTTTGGTCAATGCATACTGCCTCAGGAGGCCTGTGTGTTTTTTAGTTCATCGAATACTAACCCTTTCCTACCCCCATCATGCCTTGACTTTAGCACTCCACATTTCCCCATGTGGGAGGTTTCTCTGTTGTTAGGGAGACCCTACCTTATGGAGCCCTGAAACTTTGACAAGCAGTGCTGAGAGCCATAATTTGTGGGATTTTTTTCAGATTTCTGCCTAGCTTACATCAGCCCCTCTACCCTCACCCCACCCCACACCTTTGAGTTCAACTCTGTGGTAGGGTCTGCAGTGCTAGATGTCTGGTACATGCTCACACATACCAGATTCATAGCCACAGAGCTTCTTCACTGCTTGGTTGAACACAACTGTTAGATGTTCTTCATATTGATAACTGCTGCAGTAGCCACAAGATATGTGTGTGGGTTATATCCTGCAGCTTCCAAAGCTTCAGGGCACCTTCCATGCAACAAAATCATTAGTCAGCTCAAGCTGAGCTGACTAAAAAGACGGGTTTGGGTACCAAGGTCTTCAAAATGTTCCTGATGCTGTGCAGAGTGCTCCTCTGTGGGCTTATGAGGATCGACGATTGGTTAGTTGCTGGGCAGATAAGTTCCTTTTAGGGAAGTAAAACTTCATTACTTTTTTATTTTTAAACTTGTTTTCTGTGTAAAACAGTTATTTTAAAGCTACGGAAAAGTATTTTTATGGAGTTCCGCATTACTTTTATGTGCTTTTAATCTGGAACACACTTTTTTTACTTTTGTGGTAAACAATTGTTAAAAGTTGTTTAAAACTACTTTTTCTTTAAAGAAACTGTGTTTATTTTACGTTTTGAGGTTTAAAGTGCTTTTTACTGTATTATTTGTTGGAAAAAGCGACTTTACAGCAACTTTCCTATTTGCCGACTGTTGCTTCCAATCTTCCTCAGGAAACAAGTATCAATTCCGACTTGACCATGGAACAGACTACCCGGTCCCTGAGTCATACCTTTTTCTATGCACAAAAATAAAAAGTTAACCAAGCATCCTTTGCCAGTGTAGCAGGCTAGTAATCTGCCTCATCCACAGGTGGGTGACTCTGCTATAACCAAAGCTGGTTCCTCAAACAAAACTCATTCTTTTCTCTGATCTCTGTGGTGTTGTCCATAGAGTCACCATGCAAGTGGGGTTACCCATGTCCTCTGCAGCTGTTGGGGACCATCAGTTGGCAAGGGAGAGACACTGTTGTCAGTCATAGGAGAAGGGGTGGGTAATTTGCCCTTGGTTAATCAGAATGTTGTGCTCATCCCTGGGGAAGCTGTTGCTGGTAATAATAGGTCTAATTTCCCCAACATTCCTGTCAAAAAGAGACAGAAATCTAAGCTTTTAACTTCTCCTTTGTCTATTTCTATGGATAGGAGTCATTTATTGGGCTTGATACAGGGTCTTGTACAGGCCATTGAACCTTCTAATAAGGTGGTCTCTGATAAAAAGAAAAAAAAGAGGAAAGTATGGTATCTGAAACTCTTTGTGATCTCCTTGTGAGGATTTACATATTCTGAGTTTATTTCTAGATTGTGCAAGTGTTTTCAGTTGAAGAACCTTGAGGTTTCTCAGTCCCTCAGAAAATACCATGAGTTATTACAACTGGAATTCCAAGAACATCCTTCCATCCCCCACTGCAGTCAGCATTGGACGATGTATTTGTCATAGCCTGTGGTTTCCCCTGACGGCCAACTTGCTGCTTCTAAGAAAGCAGATAGAATTTAGAAAGTTCCTCAGTCTTTCAGGTTTTTATACACTAATCCCTGACCTGACCCAGCAGCTATAGCTTTAGGTGATCTAGCTACTGCCATGTATTTTGCTAATTCTAATAATTTTCCTTCTGACAAGGATGGTAAATACATTGATAAGTTTGGGGAAAAGTGTATACTTCTGCAACTTTGATTTTTAGAATTTTGAATTGTCAGGCTCATATGATAAAGTTTATACTAATTGTGTAAGTATGAGGAATGATTTGGCTGCAGTTCCCCGTTGTGAGGAAACGTCTGTTTCTTGTAGTTTAGTTTCTTCTATTTCTCAGGTCACTACGTGTTATTTGAAGTGTGTTAATGGCTCTGTGTATGCTGCTTCCAGGGCTGTTGCCACTGGTAATGGGTTGAGGAGGCTTGCCTGGCTGTGTTCTCAGAACCTCCCAGATTATGTCATAAATGAGATTTTGAATCCCCCTTCAGAGAGAGTTTTTGGACGCTCTGTCACAGAGGTTATCAGAAAGTGTGATGAGAGAAGTAAGCTGACTGAAGGGTCTCTCAGATATTTCAGCCCTCCTTCTTTAATTTTTCCAAGGGATTTTCTGGTCCTCCATCCAGTTTTGGCAAGAAACAAAAGAAACAGTCACAGCAGAATGCTGGTAAGCAGACATTTAGAAAGGAATGGCAGAAAGGTTCCAAAAAGAAAGACATAAACACCCAGAACAAAGGACAGTCAAATAAGACAGAATGCCCCCTCCCACCCTGGCAGTCCCTTATCCCTTCCAGAAAAGTCTGAATCAGTTTCTTTCTTTGGCAATAGATTATTTCAGACAAAAGGGTTCTGAAGCTGCTCCAGCTAGGATACAGATGGCGGTGAGAGGAAATTCCTCCTTTTCAAGAGATTCTTCCTCATCTACTAGACCAAGCTTTCTCTTCCCTCCTGTCTAACATCATATGCTGTCTTGGGGATAAAAGAAGCTGTTCCTCTTTCCCAGTTAGGAAAATGATTTTTATTCAAGAGTGCTTTTAATGTCAA
The DNA here is from genome assembly GCF_019279795.1 of Protopterus annectens. Lineage (NCBI taxonomy): Eukaryota > Metazoa > Chordata > Ceratodontiformes > Protopteridae > Protopterus > Protopterus annectens. The sequence continues at coordinate 251,978,049 of NC_056737.1, forward strand.
AGAAAGAAAATGCCTGAAGACTAGTTCTGGATCATTCTTTCCTGAATCAGTTTGTGATAGTGCCCAAGTTCAAAATGCTTTCACTTCGTATCTTCTTCTTTATTTGAGTTTTTTAGTAACCTTAGATTTAAAAGATGCTGTCATCAAATTCCTGTTCATCCAGATTTTAGGCATTTCTTAAGGTTTTGTGTGCCTGGACCACAGTATCAATTCTCTGCCTTACCCTTTTTGTTATCCACTGACCTAAGAGATTCACAAAGTATATAGCTCCTGTCATAACCCATTGCAGGCTACATGGTATCCACATTAATTCCATATTTAGACAACTTCCTTATCTTTGCTGAGTCTTTCAAATGTCAGGAATCCTTCTTTTGGGTGAGAGATCTCTTACACAGTTAAGATTTCAAGAGAATATTCAAAAGTCTTTTTTAACTCCATCACACAGGATTGTGTTTCTGGGTTTTCTGTTAGATACCTCAGTATAAAGCACTTTTCTTCCACAGGAAAAATATGTAAATCTATATTTAGATCTTTTCCCGAGATTTTCCAGTCAGACTTCTGTCATTGTTAGGGAATACCTCAGGGATGATAACACTTGCAAGATTCCACATGAGAAAGATATAGTAGTATCTGACGTCTCTTTGGTCCCAGCACCAGTATACATTATCTTTTGAAATTGCAGTTCTGGAATTTGTGAAAAGAGAAGTCACTTGTTGGAGACATCAAATATCCTTGAAACCAGGTCTTCCCTTCTCACCACATGATTCAAAGCAATCTGTAACAACAGGCACCTCTGACTTTGCTTCAGGAACAGTATCAAGGAGGATAAAAGTGCAAGGTCGTTGAATCAGAAAACAGAGAAAAGCACATAAACATAAAAAAAAGTTTCTAGGTCTTATAAAGGCTCTCAACTCTCTGTAAAATCTGTGGTCCCCAGGACCTCCTCAAGTACTTGCAGACAATTCCACTGTGATGTAATACATAAACAAGCATCCTATTTTCCATCAGAGCAAAACTGTGTGGTAGACAGTGTGAGTGAGACAAAGGCAGAACCTCACAGATGGAAACTAGATCAGGAGGTCTTCCAAAATTATTCCGTCTGGATTCCATTCTAAATAACCAATAGCAAAATTCTGTTACAGGACTCCATGCAAGAAGCCATGGAAGACATATACTTTTACTTTTCCCATGGACAGGAATGTTCCTGTATGTTTTTCACTGTTTCATAGATATTCAGCATATTTTTGAAGGTTGAGAAGGAATCCCCCAGGATCATTGTGGTGACTCCCTTCTGGGCCAGGCAACAGCAGTTTTCTGTTCTTTTGGAAATAGCCAGGGCCAATTACCAGAAGCTTTCTCACAGAGTGGATTTACTCACACAATAACACATGTGTTTGATACATCCCAACCCCAAACAACTACAACTGATATGGTCATAATACCTTTTAGGGACCTGTTTACTGAGTATGTGCAGCAGGTACTGATGGAAGCAAGAAAGTCTGCTACTAGCAAATGGAAAAGGTTTTCTAGTTGGTGCCAAAAACATAACCAGCATCCATTCAGGGCTAGTGTTTCTCTCGGTTTACAAATTAGTATCTTATGGATTGTCTTAGTCCTCTATCAAGGTTCATTTGTCAGGCATTTCAGCATGCATGCCAATGGATTCCACTCTTTTAGTGCATTCTCATGAGGAAATGTTTTTGAAAGGGGTGCTGTAGAAGAAGCCTTCAAGAAAGCCAGTGGCTCCTCCTTGGGATCTTTTTGAAACCAGCTCATCAGACTGACTTCAGGTACTTAATATAGAAAACAGTTTTACTGATTGCTCTGACATTTGCAAGAAGGGTATCTGAGTTGTAAGCTCTTATGGTTGGTCTACGTTATCTTATTTTCAACAGAGACAGGGTTTCTTTGAGATCTAAGCCTTCTTTTATGTTTAAAGTGGTATTGTAGTTTACTTTAAGCTGAACTCTCCATCTCCCTGTGTTTTTTCTTGAAACTTAGAATGACTGAAAAAGGATGCTTTATACCTTGAATGACCATAGACAACTCCGGTGCCATCTTGACAATCAAAACCTTTCAGACCCTCCAATCACTTCTTCATGCCTTATGAAGGTAAGAAGAAGGGACAACCTCTGTCAAAACAGACTATTTCCAAATGGTGTTTCAGGCTAATACCTTTTGTTATTCCCACCACAACAAAACTATTCCATGCAGGGACAAGGCACACCTTTTCACGGCCTTGGCTTTTTGGAAAAGGCTGGACTCTAGAAGCAGCAACTTGGTCATCTCTGCATACCTTTACAAAGCACTATAAACTAGATTCCTTTTCAAGTTCTATGGCAGGCGTTGCTAGGACCATTTTCCAGAGGCTCTTGGACCCTTCCTCTTTAATCACCCTTTTGTTGTATGGTATGCTAATCTACCCATAAAACATAGGCTACTTTAGAAGTAATCAATATGAAGAACATAGTACAGCTGTGTGAGTAAACCTTCCATAACAGTAGATGTTCGAATTACTCCATCTCCCTTGTTTTTTTCGAGTGTTTTTTATGCCAGGGTATGGACATGCACTTTTATTTTCCCTAACATTGTCCTTTCAGGGCTTTGCCTCCCTCTCTCAGCTGACATAAAAACTGTGAAGGGCTTAGCACCGTAGCTCTCAACCTCTTAGCACAAGAAGTCTGTACAAAGCCTAAAATAATGGGGGGGCAAAGGCCCAAAAATAGGGACAGACTTTAAATATTGCTCTTATAAATTTGCCGGAATAACAACATTTGTATTGGCATGCATTTTCTGAAGGATATGAAATCTGAAACTTAAACGTATGTCATTGTTTAGCAGCATCAATCCTCCATAATTTGTGAAAAAATAAATAAATTTTATGAGAAACAGACCAAAAACATGAGGAAAAAAATCTAGCCATTCTGTGAAAATCTGAACAGTTGTGAGGTATGCTTGGCATCCAAACCAGTATATTTAGTCAGCTGTCCTCCAGCTAATGGTTTGAGTGCGTGCAAAGTGCCCTGAAGCTTTGGTAAGCTGGCCTGTTTTTACATATGCAGTATATAACCGAAATAGCTTTGGCTACTGCAGCAGTGATCATTCAAACATCTACTGTTATCTTGAGTGTACTTACAAACCTGTACTTTCTCAACCTGTTGTTTGCCACTTGAGGTGCTGCTCATTGGCCTGTATGGGGCAGTACAGCAGTAGCCCTAAGTCTAGCTGTTCTCTTCAGACTGGTGAGATAACTTTGTCTACTGACCCATATTTCGACCAGCTACTCAGTACATAACATGAAATTTGCTGAAAAGGTGTTTATAAAATGATTCTTAACTTGCAGTATGTGGTCTGTTACGACTTGCCCTGACAAAATGACAGGTGACTGTGCCATTTGTCAGCATATTGCTGTGCAAAATACTTAACTACCTGCTGATGTTGCAAAACTATTTTTTTTTTTCACCATTTTCTGTTTTTGCCAGCTATGTTATGGTTTTGAGTGGAGTAGAAAAAGCGTTTTTAAGCAAATAGCTCTTTTGTTGGTGGAACATCTACAACATTGATACTTGGTTCAGTATAAATGGCCATAATATTTTCTAGTAGAGTGATTCAGCTTAACTTCGTAGAACCCTCCTTAAATAAGTGTGTTGACCAAATTGACGGAAATAGAAATTTCTGTCATGAAAGATTTCTGTATTTGTAAAATGTAAACATAAAATAAGAGCATTTAATAAATGAAAAAGTTTGAGTATAAGAATGCATATTTTTATTACAAAATAAGAGTATTTAGTAAATAAAACTGTTGTCTAAAAGAATGCATATGTTTATTACAAAATATGAGTATTCACTAAATAAAACTGTTGACTAAAATAATGGATATTTTTGTTAAGCCCTGATTGCATATTGTGCTTATTTTATGATTAAAATGCTTGTGAAAGATAATGAGACCTTTGTAGTACTGCTGACTCGGGTGCTTTTATTGGATTGTTGGTTTTTCTTTGTGTGTAGGATAATTGCTTGCACTTAACCATGGAAGGCAGTGCTAGGAAAAAAGACGAGAAATCCCATCAAGCTAACTAGCCTTTCTTCTTCTCTGCCTTATGCTATCAAATGATTTATTATTATTACCTTTTACAGAGTACGATGCATTATCAACAAACAAAAAAATATGTGGCAACATTAATTATCCTAACAGCAATTGACACAACGTGGAAGCCTATTTGGCTGTAAGAAAATGAAACATTCTGATACACAGAGGGGTAGATTCTATAAATAGCTTATTAAAGCCCTATACTGTTCAGATACCAGCAGTGAGTTTCTGTTTCATATTACAATATTTACACTATATTTACTTCAGGGTTAAATATTTGGAATAACTCCTCAATGAGGTATGCTATGAGTCTTTTTCAGGTTTTAAAATGAACTCTGGACTTCGAAAATGAAATGTTGTTGTAAACTATGGACTGTTCAAAAAAGAGCACACTAGATCATTTGTTTTAACATTTAGTAAAATAAAAAAAAAATGTGTCACAGGGCTACTTAACTTGAGACTGTCTTGATTATAAGTACCACAGACAAGAGATGTTTATTTGCATTTATTGTGATACATGTATAAACTACATAGTTTATAGATAATGTATA